>NC_051334.1:8543357-8784946 GCF_015220235.1 Choloepus didactylus | reverse complement strand
GTCATCCTTCAGGTTTGAGCTCCAGACTTAAAGACGCTAGCTTCTCCTAGTTCCATGAGTCTTGCTACTAGAGGTGCTGACAGCTAAGAGAGGCATAGATTCAAGTACATTCGGAATGCTTAATAAACTGCCTCATCAGTAAAAGATATTGTGGTTTTTTTTTTTTTTAATTCAACTTTTGGATAAAAGGTTTAGACAGTCAAATCAAAGTTGATTATTAAACTACTTATGCAGTTTTAAACATTTATTTTTTTTCTTTATCTTAATGATCCAGGTTGTGTCATATGTTTGAGCCAAATAGGCCCATTTTTGGCCCTCTGCTTTCTTTGATCATTCGCCATTGAGAAAGACAACATTTGCTCCATTTGGAAATGCCCCAAACGGGCTTGAGTCCACTGACTTCCCATTGATGAGAACTCATTTGGGCAAAAGGAAGTACTCTGAACAATAAAAGGGAATTTAGGAAGAGCAGCTTCTCACAATCTTGGAACTTGATTTATCAGGATTGGCCCCCCTCATTTCATAGATACCAAGAATTTGATGTATTTCTCATAACCCTGAGAACATCAGGCAAACCATAAAGGGTGAATAAAAGCCTTCTATACAACTTTGAATTCCATACTCCTGAATCAAATGAAACACAGCTTGGATATATCCCTTATGAGAGTACTGTGTCCAGTTTGGGGCTTCACAACTTAAGAGGAATATGCAGTACATGAAAAATGCCCAAAGGAATATGTTTAAAGCACTGGGCATTGAGACCAGAAAATAAAATCTTAAAGATTGACTCTGGAGGAAGGAAGGTTAGAACTCGTCTAATAAGTGAAAACATGCACAGGAAACCCAGAGCTGAGACTGGCTAATTCCCATCTGCACTCAGAAAGTAAGAAGGGCAAGTACATGACATTTCTGTTTGTTTTATGCTGCCCGTGATATTTTAGCTTTGTTACCTGGATTCAGCATTCAAGAATTGTAGTAGGGAGCAGAAAGATTTTGGCATCAGTCAGACCAGCATATGAATCGGTGATTTATAAAACGGAATAAGAATATTTACCTCACAGCAATGTTGTGTAGAAACACTGTATGCTCAGTTCTTGGCATAGAATAGATGTCGGGGAAATGTTAAGCTCTCCTTCCTCCCTCTCTGACCCCTACACCGTGGCACACCCAGTCCTGGTCCTGTGGTCCAAAATAGTGTGAATGGAGAGATTAGCATTGACTTTTCTGGTTGTCATACATTGTCCATCAAAAACATGCTAAAAAAATCGAATTAGTTTAGTGTATTGGGATTAGTTTGCTGGCTCCATCATTTACCAACTGACTTGGGCAAATCCAGGTTCCACCATTTACTAGATCACTTAGGCAAGTTAATAACCTCCCAGATACTCAGTTTCGTTATTTGGACAATGAAGATAATAATAACTGTATCATCAAGTTGTGAGGATTAAATAAGATAACCCTTATAAAGCACTTGTCACACCACCTAGTGCATATTAAGGCTTAGCTATTATCACTGTTACTACTATTGCTATTAGGCATTAGATTTTATAATGATATGTACAGATAGACAACTCTAAGCAGGCCATCCTGCATGCTTCATTCCTATACATCATGCTAATAAATTCTAATAATAGGTAACAGTTATTATGTTTTTTCTCTCTGCCAGAAAAGGTACTAAATGCTTTACGTCTTACAGTTATTAATCTCATGTATCGGAGAAGGAAACTGAAGAGTTAAATAACTTGACACATTGTTGGTTGTGTGTGCTTGTGTGCTCATGCGTGTTCTCTCTCTCTCTCTCTCTCTCTCTCTCACACACACACACACACACACACACACACATGCACACCGCTTAGGACTTGCACTTTGAGTTGTCTGACCCAAAGGCCATATGTTTAGTGAAACAGCAGCAGCCTTAATAAGCAGACACCTATATCTTTATTAATCACTTTAGTCCTGTCTTCCACAGCAAGTCAAATCAACAAAGGTACCTCCCACAGATGCCCAAAGATAACACTGAGCTGCCTGAGACACAGGGGATGAGAGCTGGCAGGAACCTGCAGAGCCAAGTTACAGAGTAGGAGCTGAGGCTGAAGTTGATTTATGATTATTGATTTAGCCCTTATTCTTATGTGCTATAAGCTGTTCCAGCACTAGGAACATATGGTCGTGGGGGCATTGGGTATTCAACATATGTAATTACCATTTTGATAAGTGATATGCTGATGGGAAAGTTTGTGAGTCACAGAGAATATCACATGAGACCTAATTTAACTGGGGTAGGAGGAGGAGTCAGGGAGAGCTGCTTAGAAGAGTGATGTTTCAGCCAGGACCTGAAATGTGAGAAGGGGTTTACTTTGCACAAGGTTAGGCGACTATGCTACTTAGTGGCCAAGCCTGTACTGAAGGTTAGATCTGTGTTTCTCTTTCCTGGGGTTTTCCCACTGCTCCATACACCTTCAACAGCTTCCAAAGACTTGCATTTGCCACCTCCACAATACCACTTTACGAAGACTTTTCTGTTTAAGAGAGTGAAAGCCCCTTAAATTTAACTCCCTGATCTACAACCTGCCTATTAAAATCCTTTAAGTGTCTTGTGTTCATTCCTATATCTTTAAGTGGGGGTGGGGGTTCTTTGGTATGTTTCTAATCTGTGTCACACCCCAGAGCAATGGACTATGAAAAATACCCAAGGAATTCCCAGTAACTCTTACAGGAGGCATGTGAAGGGCATGCAGCTAAGAACTTGAGCAGTTCTTTTTCAACTGGATCACCGAGATTTCCCTAGAGAAAAGCATACCAAGCTTTACTTCCAGATGCACACTGAGCAGTTTTATCAGCTTCCCTTTGTCATTTTAAAGGCATTTCTCTCTGGCTGTGTTATGAGTCTCCCCTGGCACTTGGACTCATGGCCTTCTCAGGTGTGTGCTCAGCCTGTTTAATGCAGAGGGGATTAAACATCAAAAAAGGCAAACTACAGCCTCACAACCCTGAGGATTTGTGTGTCTCTTTCTGGCTTGAGCCTGTGATATACCTCTGCTCGCTGCTGCTGGACATTTTTTTGTTTGTTTTTTATGCGATTTTATCGAGATATATTCACATACCATACAATCATCCAAAGTGTACAATCAATTGTTCACAGTACCATTATATAGTTGTACGTTCATTACCACAAAAAAACAGAATAAGAATAAAATTAAAGTAAAAAAGAAGATCCAAAACATCTCCTCCCCCCAATCCCTTCCTATTATTCATTTACTTTTTGTCCCCATTTTTCTACTCCTCTGTCCATACACTGAATAAAGGGCATGTGAGCCACAAGGTTTTCACAATCACATGGTCACACAGTATAAGCTATATAGTTATACAATCATCTTCAAAGAATCAAGGCTACAGGGTTGCAGTTCAACAGTTTCAGGTATTTCCTTCTAGCTATTCCAATACACTAAAAACTAATAAGGGATATCTATAAAATGCCTAAGAATAACCTCCAGAATGACCTCTCAACTCCATTTGAAATCTCTCAGCCACTGAAACTTTATTTTGTTTCATTTCTCTTCCCCCTTTTGGTCAAAAATTCTTTCTCAATCTGACGATGCTGGGTCCAGACTCATCCCCAGAAGTCATGTCCCATGTTAACAGGGAGATTTACACCCCTGGGAGTCATATCCCGTGTAGGGGGGAGGGCAGTTGGTTTACCAGCTGACTGAGCTTAGAGAGAGACAGACCACATCTGAGCAACAAAAGAGGTTCTCTAGGGGTGACTCTTAGGCACCATTATAAGTAGGCTTAGCCTCTCCATTGCAGTAACAAGCTTCTTAAGGGCAAGCCCCAAGATTGAGGACTTGGCCTACTACAATGGTAGTCCCCAGTGCTTGCGGGAATATCAGGAATTCCCCAAGTGGGGAAGTTTAATGTTTCCACATTTTCCCCCAGGCCTTCAAGGGGGCTTTGTAAATACTTTTTATTCTCTGCCTAAATTACTCTGGGATGTATCGGGGCTTCATGCTAACCTGTATAAGCCAACCAGATCTCATTCCCTATTCAAGGTTCCATGTAATTATGGTGTTTGAATAAATATGCTACAGAAAATATAGATTTTGCATCAAATAAATGTCTCTTCCTTTGTTCTCACACAGAAATTGAAGTTTTAAAGCACTGTTCCTGGTATACTCACATAGTTATGCATTCACCACCACAATCTATATGAGGACATTTCCTTTCCTTCTGCAAATAAATGGGAAGAGGAGAAAAAAGAAAAAAGAAAAAAATGATGACTAAAAAAAAAAAAAAGAAAATAAAAAATAAAATAATAAAATACAATAAAAAGTTCAGACAACAAAAGCAATGCCAAGAATCCCATACCCCTCCCTTATATCCCCCTCTTATAGACATTTAGCTTTGGTATATTGCCTTTGTTACAATTAATGGAAGCATATTACAATGTTACTGTTAACTATAGACTCTGGTTTGCATTGTTTGTATTTTTTCCCCAATTCCATCCCATCTTCAGCACCTTGCAAAGTTGACATTCGTTTGTTCTCCCTCATGTAAAAACATTCTTATATTTGTACCTTTAATCACAATCATTGACCACTCTAGGTTTCACTAAGTTATACAGTTCCAATCTTTATCTTCTATCTTTCCTTCTGGTGTCATACGTACTGCCAACCTTACTCTTTCAACCGTACTCACAGTCATCTTTGTTCAATGTACTTACAATACTGTGCTTCCATCACACAGTATTGTGCTATCCATTTCTGAATCTAAACAATCAGTCCTCTTGAACATTCTATACTCCTTCAGCATCAAATGCCTGATCTCTACCCACTTTCTATCTCCTCATATCTTCATTTTTACACTCTTCTCCAAACCTCTCTCTCCTGTCTTTTCCTATCTGTTTGTAGCACCCCCTTTAGTATTTCTTGTAGAGGAGGTCTCCTGTTCACAAACTCTCTCAGTGTCTGTTTATCTGTAAATATTTTAAATTTTCCCTCATTTTTGAAGGACAGTTTTCCCAAATATAGGATTCTTGGCTGGCTATTTTTCTATTTCAGTCCCTTAAATATATCATACCATTGCCTTCTCGCCTCTATGGTTTCTGCTGAGAGATCTGCACTTAGTCTTACCGAGCTTCCTTTGTATGTGATGGATTGCTTTTCTCTTGCTGCTTTCAAAATTCTTTCTTTGTATTTGACATTTGAAAATATGATTAGTAAGTGTCTTGGAGTAGGTCTATTTCGATCAATTCTGTTTGGGGTACACTGTTCTTGGACTTGGAATTTTATGTCTTTCATAAGAGTTGGGAAATTTTCATTGATTATTTCCTCTATTATTCTTTCTGCCCCCTTTCCCTTCTCTTCTCCTTCTGGGACACCTATAACATGTATATTCATGCACTTCATGTCATTCAGTTCCCTGAGCCCCTGCTCATATTTTTCCATTCTTTTCCCTATCTGTTCTTTTGTGTATAGGATTTCAGATGTCATGTCTTCCACTTCACTGATCCTATCTTCTGCCTCTCCAAGTCTGTGTGGTATGTCTCCATTCTGTTTGTCATCTCTTCTATTGTGCCTTTCATTCCCATAAGTTCTGCCATTTGTTTTTTCAAGTTTACAAATTCTTCCTTATAGTCACACAATGTCTTCTTAATATCCTTCATCTCTTTTGTCACATTTTCTTTCAACTCATTGATTTGATTTAGAAGATTTGTTTGAACATCTTTAATTGTTTGTATCAACTCCTCAATCTCAGTTGAGGTGTTAATTTGTTCCTTTGACTGGGCCATATCTTTGTGTTTCCTGGTGTGATTTTTTGCTCTCTAGGCATCTGATTTTCTTGATTAGTTTATTCTGGAGGTTTTCTCTTTTTTTGCCTAGGGTTTTCTTGTTGGTTGTCTTTGATCTCTATCTTTTCTTTGTTTCTCTCACTGGCCAGTTGTCAGATTGGCTCTGCCCCCCCCCCCAGTCTTTCCCCTCAAATCAGGCACTCACTGTGGCCTGCCACAAGGATGGGAGGTAGGCACTGGGCACTGCAGCAAGTTCACTGTGTGTGGTAATACAAACCTCCTCGTTTCCAGTAGTGCTCTGCTTTCCAATAGCCAGCAAGGTTTGTTTTAGATCCCTGTTTTAACAGTTTGGTCTTCTGTATTTCTCAGGCAAAACAGGGCCAGGTTTCTGTACAGGGCATGTAGACCAGCTCCTGTGGCCTAAGAAAGGGGTCTGGGGCATCTTTTTATTTTTATTTATTTATTTTTTCACTTGATGTCTTCATATTTTTTATTTTTTATTTCTTTATTATCAAAAAATTAAAAACAAACAACAAAAAACACATTTCAAACAAAACAAAGGATTAAGAAAAACAAATAACTTAGAATAACTACTTTTCTTCCAACATGTTCCTACCATACCACAAGAAAATTAGCAAACCATAACCAAACAAAGGAATAAGAAAAACAAATAATATAAAATAACAACATTGCTTCCAACATATTCCTACCATACCACAAGAAAATTGACAAATCATAATCAAACAAAGGCATAAGAAAAACCAAATAACCTAAAATAACTACATTGAAGCAAATATTTTTAATGTAGTAGCTTTTTTTTACTTTATCAAAAAATTAAAAAAAAAAACAATTTAAACAAAGCAAAACAAAGGAATAAGAAAAATAAATCACATAAAATAACTGTATTGCTTCCAACATATCCCTACCACACCCCAAGAAAATTAACAAATCCTAACAAAACAAAGGAAAAGGAAGAATAACCTAAAATAACTACATTGCTTCCAACATGTTCCTACCATACCCAAGAAAATTTGCAAACCATAATCATTCCTGAGCATTCCCATAGCATTGAGATTACCCTCAATAGCTTATCTGTTGTTATTAGATTATCGTTCTCCCTTCACTAGTTGCTGTCTATCTCTAGGTCCCTTACATTCTACAATATAAAATAGTTATTTTACATTTTTCACAGAGTTCACAATTAGTGGTAACATACAATATTTCTCTTTTTGTGCCTGGCTTATTTCACTCAGCATTATGTCTTCAAGGTTCATCCATGTTGTCGTATGTTTCATGACCTCATTCCTTCTTACTGTTGCATAGTATTCCATCATGAGTATATACCACATTGTGTTTATCCACTCATCTGTTGAAGGGCATTTGGAGTGTTTCCATCTCTTGGCAATTGTTAATCATTCCACTGTGAACATCGGTGTGCAAATATCTGTTCGTGTCACTGCTTTCAGATCTTCCGGGTATATACCGAGACGTGAAATTGCTGGATCGAAGGGTAATGATATCTAGTTTTCTAAGGAACAGACTATCCTTCATAGTGGCTGTACCATTAAACAGTTCCACCAGCAATAAATAAGAGTTCCAATTTCTCCACATCCTCTCCAGCATTTGTAGTTACCTGTTTGTTTAATGGCAGCCATTCTAATTGGTGTGGATGATATCTCATTGTGGTCTTAATTTGCATCTCCTTAATAGCTAGTGAAGATGAACATTTTTTCATGCATTTTTTATCCATTTGTATTTCATCTTCAGTGAAATGTCTTTTCATATTTTTTGCCCATTTTATAATTGGGCTGTTTGTACTATTGTTGTTGAGTTGTAGGATTTCTTTATATATGCAGGATATCAGTCTTTTGACAAATACATGGTTTCCAAATATTTTTTTCTTATTGAGTTGGCTGCCTCTTCACTTTTTTGACAAATTCCTTTGAGGTACAGAAGCTTCTAATTTTGAGGAGTTACCATTTATCTATTTTTTCTTTCATTGCTTTTGCTTTGGGTGTAAGGTCTAAGAAGCGACCTCCTAATACAAGGTCTTGAAGATGATTCCCTACATTATATTCCAGGAGTTTTATGGTGATGTCTTTGATACTGAGGCCTTTAATCCACTTTGAGTTAATTTTTGTGTAGGGTGTGAGGTAGGGGTCCTCTTTCATTCTTTTGGAAATGGATATCCAGCTCTCCCAGCCCCATTTGTTGAAGAGACTGTTATGTCCCAGTTCACTGGTTTTAGGGTCTTATCAAAGATCAGTTGACCATAGATCTGGGGGTCTGTCTCAGAATTCTGAATTCAATTCCATTGATCAGTTTGTCTATCTTTGTGCCAGTACCATGCTGTTTTGACTACTGTGGCTTTTTAGTAAGCTTAAAAGTCCTCCTGCTTCATTTTTCTTTTTTAGAATGTTTTTAGCAATTCAAGGCATCTTTCCCTTTCAAATAAATTTGATAACTAGCAAAGTAGGTTGGAATTTTGATTGGAATTGCATTGAATCTGTAGATGAGTTTGAGTAGAATTGACATCTTAATGACATTTAGCCTTCCTATCCATGAACTCAGAATATTTTTCCATCTTTTTAGGTCCCTTTCTATTTCTTTTAACAAAGTTATGTAAATTTCTATGTGTAAGTATTTTACATCCTTGGTTAAGTTTATTCCTAGGTGCTTGATTTTTTTAGTTGCTGTTGAGAGTGGAATCTTTTTCTTGAGTGTCTCTTCAGTTAGGTCATTTTTAGTGTATAGGAACATTACTGACTTATGTGCATTAATCTTGTATCCTGCTACTTTGCTAAATTTGTTTATTAGCTCAAGTAGCTGTGTCATCGATTTCTCAGGGGTTTCCAAATGTAAAATCATATCATCTGCAAATAATGACAGTTTTACTTCTTCCATTCCAATTTGGATGCCTTTTCTTTCTTTGTTTTGCCTGATTGCCCTGGCTAGCACTTCTAGCACAATGTTGAATAACAGTGGTGACAGTGGGCATCCTTGTCTCATTTCTAATCTTAGTGGGAAGGCTTTCAGTCTCTCGCCATTGAATACTATGCTGGCTGTGGGTTTTTCATATATGCCCTTTATCATATTGAGGAAGTTTCCTTCAATTCCTACCTTTCGAAGTGTTTTTATCAAAAAAGGATGCTGGATTTTGTCAAATGCTTTTTCAGCATCTATTGAGATGATCATTTGATTTTTCCTTTTTGATTTGTTAATGTTTTGTATTACATTGATTGATTTTCTTATGTTGAACCATCCTTGCATGCCTGGAATGAACCCCACTTGGTAATGGTGTATGATTTTTTTAATGTGTCTTTGCATACTATTTGCAAGTATTTTGTTGAGAATTTTTGCATCTATATTCATGAGGGAGATTGGCCTGTAGGTTTCCTTTCTTGTAGCATCTTTACCTATTTCTGGTATTAGAGTGATGTTAGCTTCATGAAATGAGTTAGGTTGTGTTCCATTTTCTTCAGTTTTTTGAAAGAGTCTAGGTAAGATTGGTGTCAGTTCGTTTTGGAAAGTTTGGTAGAATTTCCGTGTGAAGCCATCTGGCCCTGAACATTTATTTGCAGGAAGCTTTTTGATGATTGACTGGATCTCTTTGCTTGTGATTGGTTTGTTGATGTCTTCTATTTCTTCTCTGGACAGTCTAGGTTGTTCATGTTTTTTCAATAAATTGTCCATTTCTTCTACATTATCTTGTTTTTGGCATACAGTTGTTCATAGAATCCTCTTATGATTTTTTAAGTTTCTTTGGGATCCTCAGTGATGTCCCCTCTCATTTATTATTTTGTTTATTTTGGGTCTTCTCTCTTTTTGATTTTGTCAGTTTACCTAAGGGCTTGTTAATCTGGTTGATCTTCTCAAAGAACCAACTTTTGGTTTTATTTATTCTATTTTTTTTTTTGTTCTCTATGTCATTTATTTCTGCTTTAATTCTTGTTATTTCTTTTCTTCTGCTTGGTTTAGGATTAGTTTGCTGTTCATTTTCTAGCTTCTTCAGTTGTTCCATTAGTTCTCCAGTTTTAGCTCCTCCTTCCTTTTTAATGTATGCATTTAGAGCTATAAATTTTCCCCTCAATACCGCCTTTGCTGCATCCCATAAGTTTTGATATGTTGTGCTCTCATTTTCATTTGTCTGTAGATATTTAGCAATTTCTCTTGCTATTTCTTCTTTAACCCACTGATTGTTTAGGAGTGTGTTATTTAACCTCCAGATATTTGTGAATGTTCTAAACCTTTGATGGTTATTGACTTCTAGTTGTATTCCATTGTGATCAGAGAATGTGCTTTGAATAATTTAAATCTTTTTAAATTTATTGAGCCTTTTTTTGTGGTTCAGCATATGATCTATTCTGGAGAATGTTCTATGGGCACTAAAGAAGAATGTATATCCTGGTGATTTGAGATGTAATGCTCTATATATGTCTGTTAACTCAAAATCATTTATCACATTGTTTAGTTTTTTCAATTTCCTTTTGTTCCTCTGTCTGGTTGTTCTATCTATAGGAGAGAGTGATGTATTGAAGTCTCCCACAATTATTGTGGAAACATCTATTGCTTCCTTCAGTTTTGCCAGTGTTTGTCTCAGGTACTTTGGGGCAGCTTCATTGGGTGCATAGACATTTATGATTGTCCTTTCTTCTTGTTGAATTGTCCCCTTTATTAGTATATAGTGTCCTTTGTCTCTTATGACATCCTTGCATTTAAAGCCTGTTTTATCTGAGATTAATATTGCTACTCCTGCTTTCTTTTGGCTGTAGCTTGCATGGAATATTTTTTTCCATCCTTTCACTTTCAATTTCTTTGTGTCTCTGGATCTAAGATGAGTCTCCAGGGCATCTTTTTAAAAGTTTTTCAATTCCCTTGCATCTTCCAGACTGTCTAGGAAATGGCAATGTTCAGTAACTTAACTGACCTCAGAAGCTGCTTTGCCTCTGAGCACAGGCTGCATCTACACAGGTAAGCTGAAACTGCGGAATTCCTATGCCCTCACTTTGCCAGCCAAAATCTGGCTCGATGTGGTGCTCCACCTGTGGCAAAGTACTCCCTTACCTGACCTAGTACTCCAGCCATCCCCCAGGCAAGGAAATGGCCGCTGGCTGCTGCTTCCCTCAAGGGTGGGGTAAAGGCTTTCAGACCCAGAGCTGGAAACAGTCTCTGTCCGTGTTTTCTCAGTCTCTTTGTCTCTCACTGACCTGGTCTTTGAGATGTCCTCCCATATCCCCTGGGTCTTCAAATGGTGGGGGTATGTCTCATTGCTGTGAGACATTTTGTAATCTGTGTCTTTGGTGGGAGGGGTCCTGTTTGCTGATTCTGTGCCTTTCCCACACTGAGACCGAGTGAGGGGGAGGGGAGAGGATTGGCTGGTTCAGGATGGAAGATTCTTACCTGATAATTCTTCTCTTTCTTTAATTTGACATTTGAAGGGTTCTTCTTCAGTGTATATCCTCCTCCAGAGTTTCAAACAATTCAGAATTATCCTTTTTTTTTTCATTGAATCTCTGGAGAGAAGTTTGTAGTAGCTGTTTACGTTGCCATGTTGATGACGTCACCTTCCTGAGCTTTTTGTAAATAGACTTTATTTTTAGAGCCATTTTAGATTTACAGAAAAATTGCACACAAAATACAGAGAGTTCCCATATACCCCTCTCCCCCACTCCCTGCACACAGTTTCCTCTGTTATTAAGATCTTGCATTAATGTGGTACATTTCTTACATTCCATGAACCAATATCAATACATTATTATTAACTAAAGTCCGTAGTCTACATTAGGGCTCACTCTTTGTCTTGTACTGTTAGTTCCATAAGTTTTGAAAAATGCATAATGTCATATATCCAGCATCACAGCATCATACAGGATAGTTTCACTGCCCCCAAAATGCCCTGTGCTCTACCTAATCATCCCTTCTTCTCTCCCCCTGTACCACTAACAACTACTGATCTTTTTACTATTGCTATAGTTTTGCCTTTTCTAGAATGTCATTTAGTTGGAATTATAGAGAGTATGTAGCCTTTTACACTGGCTGCTTTCGGTTAGCAATAGGCATTTAAGGCTATTCCATGTTTTCATGGCTTTTTAGCTCATTTATTTGTTTGCTGAATAATATTCATTGTATAACTGTATCACAGTTTGTTTATGCATTCAACTTTTGAGAGGCATTTTGGTTGTTTCCAATTTTTGGCAATTATGAATAAAGCTGCTGTGCTGGTTTGAAACTTTTATGGACCCCAGAAGACCCTTGATCTTTTAATCCAATCTTGTTGGGTGGAACCTTTTGATTGTTTCCATGGTTATGTGACTCACTCAATTGTGGGTGAGATCTTTGATTACATTATTTCCATGGAGACGTGGACCCTGCCCATTCTGGGTGGGTCTAGATTAGTTCACTGGAGTACTTAAGAGAGCCCAAGAGCCAACACAGATGCTGATTCTTGGAGATGCTTGAAGATGCAGGCAGAAGGATGTTTGGAGATGCTAAGCTAAGAGATGAAGCCCAGAGTTTGCCCCAGAGAAGCTAAGAGATATCTCCTGTTTGCTTAGAGAGAAACGTCCTGGGAGAACAAGCAAAGATGCATAGGAGCTTAGAGAGAGAAGCTAAGAGAGAAGAAGCCCAAGCAAGGACGCACAGAGGCTGAGAGAGAGAAGCTCAGAGAGACAGAAGCCCGGAGACATTTTGGAGAAAGCCATTTTCAAACGCAACCTGGGAGCAAGGACCAGTAGACACCAACCGTGTGCCTTCCCAGCTGGCAGAGGTTTTCTGGGCACCATTGGCCTTCCTTCAGTGAAGGTGTCCTCTTGTTGGTGCCTTAGTTTGGATGCTTTTATGACCTTAGAACTGTAACTTTGTAACCTAATAAATCCCCTTTATAAATTCCAGTCCATTTCTGTATTTTACATAACAGCAGCTTTAACAAATTGGAACAGCTGCTATAGATATTTGTGTGTAGGTTTTTTTATGGACACAGTTTACAATTCATTTGAGTAAATACCTGGTAGTGCAATTGCTGGATCCTATGGTAAGCCTATGTTTAATTTTGTAAGAAACTACCAGATTGCCTTCCAAAGTGTCTGAACTATTTTGCATTCCCACCAGCAATGAAGGAGAGTTCCTGTTGCTCCACATCCTCTTGACAACATTTGGTTTTGTCAGTGTTTTCGATTTTAGTCATATAAATAGGTGTATAGTGGTATCTCATTGTTTTAATTTGCAGTTCTGTAATGACATATAATGTTGAGCATCTTTTCATATGTTGATTTGCCTTCTGTATGGCTTCTTTGGTGAGGTGTCTGTTCAGCTCTTTTGCCCATTTTGTAATTGGGTTGTTTTCTTATTGTTGAGTTTTAAGAGTTCTTTTTATATTTAAGATACAAGTCTTTTGTCAGACATGATTTCCAAGTATCTTCTCCCAGTCCGTGGCTTCTCTTTCATCCTCTTAAGTGCTGATGAATTTAAAAACAAAGCTCCAAACACCTGTCACTATGCAAATACACAGGAAGTCAGAAGTTTCCCAAGGAGAAAAGTGGACTCCATCCTGAAGGGGGACTGGAGTCATGCATGGGGCAATGTTGTCACCACATTTAGCAGCTAGGCAGTGTGTTCAATCAATTGCTCACTCTTTTTTCTTTGTAACGAAGCATTGAGGAGCACTCAGTCATTTTCTTGCCTTATTTAAAAATTTCTGAGATTACTTTTTGCTGCATGAAGTCCTTGGCTCTGGATTTCATTTGAATTGTTTGAAGGAACGAGAGCCAAATTGTGGTGTGCTATGCATAGGAAACAAAAACCTCTGCTCTCTTTTCCTCCCTCCCTTCCCCTTTCCTCCCTTTCTTTCTTCTATCCTTCCTTTTGTTCCACCATCCCTCTTTTTCCCTGTCTTTCCATTTCTATATTGATTGAAGGTACAATCCAACCATTACACAGTACAAGACTCAAGTTGTCAATGCTCATCAAACATTAAGAAAAGCATATGCAGGAAGTGCTGGGGATGCTCTGTGTCTCAATTGTGGTGTTACCTTGATTCGTGTGTATATGCAGCTTTTGAAACTCATTGGTGCAGTTCATTGTATGTGAATTATTCCTCGATACAGTTGATGAGGAAAAAAATTATGTTTACCTGAGGCACAGTGCCATTTTTTTTCCTCCTTCTTCCATACTCCATCCCATTTTGTCACTAAAAATAAAAAGGTGATTGAGATTCTATTCAATATAGAGAAATGAAGATTCTGGGAATACATGAAAATTTCAGGGAAAAACCCTACATTATTTAATAACTTTTTAAAATTGGAAATATTGAAAAATGTTTGGATTATTAAAAGAATTCTAGAATAATTGAGACATTTTTAATTTGTTTATATTATTACATATTTCAAAATTAATTCTAAAATATATACTATGGGGAAATTTCTGTAACTAGCTTGAATAACCAGTATAGCTGATCCATAGATCAGGTTCAGAGAAAATTAACTTATTTTGAGACTCTCAATGCATTTTCACCCACAAGGACAGAAGAAAGTAAAACTAACAAAGAAAGAATGCCATTGGCTTTTAGTGTGTGTTCAAAGATGTTTATAGACATATTTTGAATATAGTTGTCAGCTAATTTATGTTACTAAACATCCCTTGAGATCAAGTTTCAAAACCAAAATCCTAAGTGATGGTAGTCACACATTTAGGACTTGATGGTTGGAAGGATTATTTCAAATGCCACGGATAAACAACAACAAACGTTTGTTTGAGGAGTGTTCCCTGGGACCCTGCTAAACATATCCATATTGCAATTACATGTAAGACTTTTATACTACCTTGCTTT
Source organism: Choloepus didactylus (assembly GCF_015220235.1). Lineage (NCBI taxonomy): Eukaryota > Metazoa > Chordata > Mammalia > Pilosa > Megalonychidae > Choloepus > Choloepus didactylus. The sequence continues at coordinate 8,770,334 of NC_051334.1, read as the reverse complement.
AAGCCTGCCCCACTATCTTGGGTACCATGAAAACAAAAAGGTTGACACTTAGAAATATGATAGTCATACCAGCTCAAGAGATAAACATATAAATGAAAGGATAGAAAAAAAATGGCCATGAAAAACTTCTGCTTTAAAAGTCTAGAAGATAAACACGAAGCACTAGAAAACATAAAAAAGTGTCTAGTATTAGCATATTGTCATTGGACAGAGTACTAACTCCAGAGAATATAAACACCAACTCTTGTTTGCTATAAATGAAGACTTTTATATGCACAAGATTTTATACTTTTAAATGAAGAGTTTCTGGGTCCTTTTAGGGATCAGTAGCATATGGGTTGACTTCTAATTAAAGCTAAAACATTGAAATTCAAATACTGTATTTGTTATTGCCTGAATAATCTTTAAATTTGGTATAGCAACCTTGATAATTTCAGGAGGAAAACAAGTTATAAACAGAGTATTTTCATTTTCTACAAAAGAACAAAAATATTGCAGAGATTAATTTTGAGGAAATGAGATAGCATCACCCCCCCCAACATGCACATAAATGTATACATACTCACATTAAAAAAAGGTATACCATTTTCCTCATCAACTGATGTCAACATTTCTAAATTGTAACCTCTCTACCTCTGATGACTCAGAACCCTAACCTCACATTATCATCAACTATTAAGACTGTGATTTAAATGGGATCTTTATTTGAGTCTAGAACTTTAAATTCTCCTCTTCTAATCATTTCCAATCCTTGAGAAATTTAGTGATATTTGATTTAATGAGATGCCATTTTTTATTGCCATAGCAGAAAACTATAAGGCAAACACTTGTGCACAAAACAAATCAAATTTACCTAGATATATGAAACCAATCTATTCCAAATTTAGTGTGTCTCACACCAGTGGTGTTCATGGGACTGCTTGGAAGGACAAATAGTAATAGGCCCTATAAGACTGCCAATGGCTATAACCCACAGTGGTAGGCAGCTACTAAGATGGTGTCCAGTGACCCCCACCTCCTAGCAATCATCCACTGTGTAATCCTCTTCCCTTGAGTGTGGGCTGGACCCAGTGGCTTACTTCTAATGAATAGAATATGGCAAAAATGATGGATATTACTGTCAAGATTAGCTTACAAAAAGGCTCTGGTTTCAATCTTGCTCATTTCCTCAGGCTCTCTCGCTTGCTCTGATGTTAGCTAGTTGCCATGTTTAAGCTGCCCTATGGAGGGGCCCACATAGCAAGGAATTGGGGGAAGTCTCTGACCAACAGCCAGTGAAGAACTGAAACTGTCAGCCTAAAAATGCTTGAGGAACTGAATTCTACCAACTACCACATGAGAACACAAGTGGAACCTTCCCCAGGCCAGCCTTGAGATGACTGCAGTCCTAGCCACACCTTGACTGCAGCTTTGGGAGACTTTAAGGCAGAAGCACTCAGCTAAGCGGCATCCAGATTCCTGACACATAGCAACTGTGATAGTAAATGTTTGTTGTTTTAAACAACAGTTTTTATATGAGCCCAAAGAAATAATGCTCTTTTCTTTTCTTGCATTCAATGCAGGATACTTTTTTTCTCTTCATTGATTTTGATTTTTTTTTTCCCCAAAGGTCAGGATTGGTGAGGGGTGAAAGAATTAGGTGCAAGCAGTGGGGAAATCTGGGAAAGATGAAAAGCAATAATTATTTGAGGTTTCAAATATAACATCAGAAGAAATTGTCCCGGATTTTGATATCAACTAAACAGATATGAAAACCTCAACTGTGTGCCTTTTTCAAAGGGAGGGTTCATGGTTCTTAGTTCTGGGCAATGTGAAATCCAAACTACTCAGCCAAGAAACTTGCCTTTGGTATAGAAATGTAATTAAAGGCAAAAATTGTCCTATACTCTGAGGATAGAAAATCCCAAACTGTCATTCATTTAGCTCAAAAAAGTACCCTGGTTTGAAAGGACATGTTCATATTATTTAGTTGGTGTTACCCCCTCACTCGTACTTGGAGATTATGGCAAAGATCCCAGCCACAACCATTCACTGGGTTGACCATGAGTCTCTTTCAAATAAGTTTAGGCAAACAATTCATTAGCCAATTAAAAAGGTTTGAATTGCTCTTTTGGGGTCAGGCCAGATGAACTCACCTCAGAGATGATCATTCACTATATGTGGTTTAATCAAGTTCTCCCTGGAATGCCTTGTGCTAAGTGAGTTGCATATATTAGGTCCTTTAATATTCTCTGTATCCTTTGAAGGGGACATGATTTTACAGATGGAGAACAGAGAATGAGAGCTATTAAATGATGCATTGCAGTAACACAGCTAGATAAAAAATCACCGAATTGAAATCCACTCAGAAAGGGTCCCAAGATATCTCCAAATTGAATGGCTTCTTAATCTGCAATCCTATTCCTGTCAGAGTTAGAACTCGGGGTTAGACCACATGGGTTTGAATACTAGCTCTGCCATTTAACTGGAGGCTGACCAGTGGGATTCCTGGAGGCCTTGGCTTTCATCACCTGTAGAATTGGGGGTTGATTAATGCTAGCTATTTGTGTGTGTGAGACTATTAATTTGGATAATGGTTGCATGGTTTCAGCATAGTGCCTGGCACCTACCAAATCCCAAAGAGTGTTGGTGGTTGTTATATTATTATGATTAAAGGGCCAGGAATGACTAAGCTGTTTGAGTAGGTGATCTTATGGACACATTAAATTCAGGTTAGCAAGTGGTATAGACACGTTCAGTGCTGTTTTTCCATCTAGTGTCAATGTACAGATTTTTTTTCCTGATTATCTCTTTTGGCATTATAACATTAAAATTTTTCTCTAAAATGGAGAGCAAAACTTCTACCTTAGCCTTTTCACATCATCGTATCAATTAGGGCACAAGCTCTCAGATACCCTTATACCTTGCAAATCATGATTTCACCTTCTAGAGAATAACCACGACAAACATTCCCATCTTTGGAAAGTGATCTCTGTTCTTCAACACGAGTTGGTGTTTGAGAAAAGGAGTGTTTGATAATCCTACCCATATGGAATTATTCCGAGACTCTAGGTTTACTTCCACTGACATCTGCCAATTGTAATTTAAGTGCCCCCCAGTTATGATTCTAGAGAGATTCTAGAATATGAATGTAAAGAAACATTGTTAGTTCAGCTGCAAAAAAATCCCTAGCTTACAATCAAGAAGTAGTTTAGGCATAGGGCAATCTGGCTATTTAATAAATTAGCATTCTTTAGTCAGTCCTGTAAAAATTCTCCACATGTCTTTTGTATATTCCACAATCACACAGATTAAAATGAAGTCCCCCTGTTCATGTTTCAGGAGCTTGGATGCAGAATTTTTGACTACTTCTATGGGAGAGTGAGATGCTGTGAACTGTTTACCGCGGATACTGCCAAGAATGTAGAAATGCTATCGGAGGGATCACAATAAGTTTGAGAGACATGGGTAGGATGAAACCAAATCCAGTGATGCTGACTAAGATTTGGGAGCCAATCAGATATGTCTGAAATATTATATGGCAGTCAATCAGAAAGTTTAATGTGATTTGGGACTATATAAGCAATGGGATTATATAACAAACAGGGGCAAAATAGGATGCCCTAACCTGGAATACTGGACCTCAGGACTGAAAAGAAATAAGCAAACTGGAGGGAGTCCAGAGAAGATCATGTACAAAGATGGTTTTTAAAGCAAAATATGAACTTTATAGTGTAGCCAAACCACAAAGTCAGACCCAAGGCACATGATAAAAATCTACAAATAGCTCGAGGGTCTAAACACCAAGGGTAAAAAGGAGTTTTGGCTGGAGATATGAAAAGACACTATGGGATAAAGTTAAGAAAAGGGAAATTTAGTCTAAGCATCAGAATACATCTTTTGATAGTAAGATGTATGTTTGTAGAACAGTCTGTCGAGGAAATAGAAAACTGATGAGTTTTCTAGGATCCCTGATAAGATGATACCTTGATGTTACACCAAGGATTCTAGAAGGTTCATTATAATATTCCTGTGCCATGACAAGATGGAATAGATATTGTAATTTTTTTCTATCCTGAATTTCTAGGGTAATTATAACAGATGATGGATAGTGAATAGACTGTTCTGCCCTTGAATAAAAGCTATTCTAAAGCTGTGATTAACTTAGATTCTGAGAAAAAGAAAACACAATAAGCAAATATGGACACACTCCATTTCAATAGCAGATGCCCCAATAAAAGAGCAAAGTCTTAGGCATTCTATTCTGAAAGTATATACATTTAAAGCCATTTATCTCTAGACCATCATTATATTGCTTCTGAAGCTAGCTGATGAACTGTAAGAAGGACTTGGGGGATCAGTTTAATGAAACCAGCCATTTTTGAAATTTGTAAATGAAACCCATAGATCTTCCTTAATCAAGTTTGTCATAATATGGCAGTCAGTCAGAAAGGCCAATGTGATGTGGGTCTCTATAAGCAAAAGGATTATATAACAAGAGTAAAATAGGACACCCTAACCTGAAATGAAAGAATATGCCATAAGCCACGATGACTGCAGTGTAAACTGAATAGCAACCAGGTTGAAAATCAAAATAGTTTAAAAGTATCATTAAAAATACAAATAATTTTCTTACAAATTTTTTCTTTCCAGAAGAGCCATTACATTTTCCCCTGTTCTTTAAAAGCACACATAGTTAACCTGAGTTTTAAAAAGAAGCCTGAGCTTAATGAGTATTTAGGCCAATCTATTCATTGTACATGATTATGAGGCAAACTCCAGGCTAATGGAGGGTCAGGACCCCTTGGAAACAAGATGATGAATTAACTGGCATGTGTCTGCTTCCAGTCTCTGAGTGCCAATAGAAGAGTCCCTCTGCTCATTGGCTATCCAACACCCATGACCGAGAATGTATGGTGTCCTGCTGGAGGGCATTCAAATATATTAGCCCTATACAATCGTGGTGGGGTTGCATTTTCATTCCATGGTCTTATGGGCTTAGAGAAATAGAATTTGTAAGAATCATAAATTATATTTGTTCAATCACCTTGAGTTATAAATGGTTCTGTGAAGTGCGACTTTGTTAACCATCTACCCCAAATTCCAAAATCCAGCCAGGCATAACCAATCCCATGCAACATTATCCAAATGCTAGAGACATTAGGTGTTTTTATCACTCTTGACAAGTTACAAGGTATTGTTAGTAAAGAAAGGACAGGCAAACCCTGCACACTTTTACTTCTCTTGTGGCTTGTTTGAAAAGGGAAGTAAACAAAAGTCAGCAGTCCTCCCCATGTAATTTGGTCTGTGTAGTCAGACAGGGAAACCAGCTATCTGAACTGCTTGCTGTGCCTCTTAACAGCACATCTGATTGGCAGCCGCTGAAAGTATTTAAGAGGGTCAGGGCAGAAGTGGAGGTGAGAAGAGATGGACCTGGGTGAGAGCGATGGGAAACTTGAAACTCATTCTGTGTTTAGCCAACGGATAGCTCAGAAGCTACTGGAAGGAACTCCCTGGGTGCAATCTTTTTCCTGCGCCTTTACAAAAACGTGCATCAGAGACCCCCAAGCCCTTTTGAGGGGCATCAGATTCTCTCCTTTGTTGGATTTCATGAGTGCCTCCTCCTACATAGTCCAGGCTGAGTACACTTTAAAAAGTCAAAGTAAATCACCCTCCCCTCCCTCCGGGAATTTCAAAGGGAATAGAGGTCTTCCAAATTCAAACTTGGACAATTCTGATATATACACAACAAGGCGAATGCTTGTGTCAAACACCTGTATTTATAAGCTTGAGAAGTTTTTTTTTTTTCTCCTTTAATAAAAGAAATAATAAAGGAAAGTCACCTTTACATTTGTATTAAATTATCTTCATTCTGAAGTGGAAAAAAAAGGACATGCAAGTATGCAGGCATTTCCAAAATCCTGTCTGCTCTCCTGTTGAGATGATGGTAAGATGAATTGCAAAACTTAACTGTTATGTCAAAAAGCCCTCCAAGAGGAGGGTGAGACATTGATCTTCATGGTCTTGTGGAGTCGGACAGTAGCGGGAGAAGCTGCTTCCCAACTAGTCTCCAAGCCGGGAACATGGAGATCGCCGGCGATTTCCAGCTTCCCAGGAATGTGGCTGCGCCCAGAGGCGTCCTAGAGCGGAATCAGGACTCGCAGCGCTTTGAGACCTCAACTCTCTGCCTGCCCCTGCCCGGCCTCACTTGCCCTCCTCCTCGACTGCGTTCACACACTTGCTTACGGCCCCTACACGACGAGACCACCTTTTTCCAGCCCCACTTTTCTTAGCAGCCATTGCATGTTATCTTTTATCAGCAGCCACTGCATTCGTACTGAATCTCCATCCTTCCTCTTAAAGTAAAATCAACGGGGGTGGGGGTGGGGGCGGCAGGAGGTTTAACTCCCAACTTAAGGGCAACCGTCCTGGGCTGCCTGTCTGACACCAGTGGGTGGGGTGCAATATGACACTTCCCTTCCTTTTCAGAAACGTGAGTGGAGCTGGCGCCCAGACCCTCCGATCTGGGGGAGGGGAGACGGGGGAGAAGGCCCGCACTTCCGTCATCGCGACCTTCTCCCCAGGAGACGCAGTATCAGTGGCAAGCGGCCTCTGCGCAGCAACCAGGATTGGCGCCTAGAAAACTCCTCCACATTCTGATTTTTGCTGCTCCTTGCTCCGCCCCGACTTTCCTCGGCTCTAGTCGTCCCAGCCACCTTCTTCCCGCTGCCTCTAGCGTGAGCTACGGGACGTCTCCGCTCCTTCCCAGGGCCCGAGAGTGGGCTGCGAATATAAAAAAATGTACCTCCTCGGCGGGGCATGGGTACCCACCCTTGGGGTACTCTCCTTAGCCCCCTTGCTTTACACGTAGCGCCTAGTACAGTCGTAGCCACCTAGCTCTTGGAAGGCCCTGGGCGCAGTGCGTCTTCTGTCCCCACTTTGCAGCGGACAGGGATCCCACGGGAACCTGGAGCTTGGAAAGACCCTTGCGCCTCGCCAGTCGGAACAGCGGGTGCAGCAGACGAGCGAAGGCACCGCGAGGGCGCAGCGACGGCTCCCTAGCGCCCAGCTCCAGCCACGGAGGAAGCCCTTCTCGAGGCGCCGGGAGCCTGGCGGGCGCGTTCGGGGCGCACGCCCAGCCGGCCGCCTCCCAAGCCCTCGGGACCGTCCTCAGGCCGCGAAGAGGAGCCTGTTGGAGACTTCGAGGCTGTCCAGAGCCAGCGAGCAAGAGCGCGCGTCTCCAGCCGGGGCTGGGAAGGGGGAGTGGCGCTGGCGGGCTGGTGCTGGGAACCGAGCGAGCGCCTGACCTTCCTCCTCCTCCTCCTCCTCCCTTCCCCTTTTCCCAACTTGGGCTCCGAGGGGGAAGGCTCTAGCGGCCGTAGGAGACCCCTGGACCTCTTTTTCTAAAAGGCTGGCCATGGATCTCCTGCTTCTGCCCTCGCCGGGGCACTTGGAGCGCGCTAGCGGCGCGTGAGCCGGGCACTGCCATCCACCGCCTTCGGCGCGCCCCAGAGCTAACGCCGCCAGAGCCCCCTTCCTTTCCGGGTGCAAAGCCTCCAGCGTTCTGGGTCCCCGAGGGTGGCCCTTGGGCACAGTCCCGCCGAGATGTCCGCGCAGAGCCTGCTGCACAGCGTCTTCTCTTGCTCCTCGCCCGCCTCGGGCGGCGCGGCCTCGGCCAAGGGCTTCTCCAAGAGGAAGCTGCGCCAGACCCGCAGCCTGGACCCGGCCCTGATCGGCCACTGCGGAGGTGAGGCGAGCGCCGACGGTGAACCTGGCCAGAACGCTGGGAGCAGCGCGCTGGGGGCCTCGGGGGGCCGCCTCTGCTCCCCGCCACCCCTGGCCGAGGGCCTGGGTCCCCGCTCAGCGTCCTCTCCCCGAGGCCCGACCCCCAGGGCCCTCTGCTCGTCTTTCTCCACACCCAGCACCCCGCAGGAGAATTCACCGTCAGGCAGCTTCCACTTTGACTATGAAGTGCCCCTGGGTCGCGGCGGCCTCAAGAAAAGCATGGCCTGGGACTTGCCTTCGGCGGTGGCTGGACCGGGCAGTGGCCGCAGCACGGCGAGCATCCTCTGCTCCTCCGGGGGAGGTCCCAACGGCATCTTCACTTCTCCCAGGAGGTGGCTCCAGCAGAGGAAGTTCCAGCCGACACCCAACAGCCGCAGCCACTCGTACGTCGTGTGGAAGTCTGAGGTAGGGACTGGCACCGCCTGTCCTTGAGCCCCAACGCTGGACGGCTGGGCAATTCCAGGGGGCTGTATTTATTCCATCGTGTTTACAGAGCCAGGAGACCCACTGAGGAGTTTCCATGGTTTGGCTGTTACCCTCGGGCCTGTTAAATGGTGCCTGGAAATGGGACGTCCCTAGTGGCCACCTGCTTGTGTGTCTTATAGTTTTTCCTGGCTCTCTTTGGAGCAGTGATGGGAGCTGGAGGAAGAGGCAGTGTTGTGGTTTCGTGTTTGTGCTGCAGGCAATTTCAAAGGGTCATCTTATCCCATCACCCTTTGTTGATGTTTTCTGGAACTCAAATGGCCTATTTCTGCGGTCTTTATAAGAATGGTAGGAAATATGTTTTGAAATAAGTCTGTCCTCTGTTCTACAGGGAATTCAGGAACATTATTCTGGAGGGTGTTGTGAATAGTGCTTGTGTTAGTGTGTTTGGGTGGCAGAGGGGAGTAACTACTAAAATTCTCTAGTACTGATCTCTTCTTGTACCTACCACTACATAGTCCAGTTTCTAAAATCTATGGTTCTAAGTATTAACTTGATTGATGAGAAGAAAAAAAAAGTTCTCTTTACAGGTATGAAAGATGCTGGATACAGCAAACTTCCACCAAGAACAATTAGTCATTAGTGAAATATACCTGAAACGGAAATCAATCATTAAGAAGGAGCTATTTGGTACCTCTAGCTAATAATGGCCAATAGAGCTATTGGAAAACTTGTTCATGGGTACTTAGGAGGATGGATGCTTTTAGAGAAAAAACAGCAGTTGTAAAAATGAATATCTCCTATCCCTCTCAGTCCCCAAACTCTATATGTTTGCCTCAGATCTGTTCCATAAGGGAAGGGAGAGTTGTAATTAAATATTTTAAAGTACAGTTAGTATTACAGAAATGAAATAAAATACCATGTAATTGCTTGAGATTTAGGCTAAATAAAGGAAATACAACCAAGAAAAACAGCTTGAAAATAGCATCCAAGATCATACCTAGCTCTGTTAACATGAGATAAATATTAGATTTCAGCTTTTTAATAGACAGCCTTAGAAAAATCAACATCATTTCTCAGAAACATTAGCATCATATGCTAATAAACTGTTGGTTACTGTGCCAAAGTAACTGCTGCTGTTGGGTGGGGGGTATGGATTACCCATTTTCTTGAGGAAGATAGGCAGTAAAAGAAAAGTCCAAGCAGAGAGCAAGAGATTATCTCCAAACCACAGAACCCAGCATTAGAAAGATGATCAAAACTCAAAATGCTGAGCTTTTCTTGATCATCTCCAGCAAAGACTGGATTCCTGTGCTGTTTCAGAAGCGCCCACTATCAGATGAATCTGTTGGAGTTGAGAGAAAGAGAAATTAGCATTGGTACTTCTGGCTAATAATGGCCAAATTCTTGGATTAGATAGCCACTGATATTCACATTTAAAACCAACAACATCCTTAAGAATTCTTGTCCCTGCTTTTTCTTAACAACCATACATACCTGGATTATTATATATGGATGCCATTCATTGCTGTTATGATCAAAAGGCATTTGATTGTAGATGGTCCCAGCTGGGTAAAAATGTTCTTTTTATCCATTAAAATTTCTTAATCAATGGACAAGTATCTGAACTGCACTGATATTGGGTGGTTTCTAACTGTTCTCATAGCATTTGGGTAGTTTGAAGGAAGGTCATCTACCATGACTTTTTTTTGCAGTGGTGAAAGCTAAGTACATAGCCATGCAGCAAAAGAACACCATTTTCTCATAAAATGTTTATGTGTGTGTGCGTGTGCATGTGTGTGTCAGAAATCCCGGTATGCTTGAGGCAGACATGGAGTGATTAGATGGGATCCTGGCATGTAAGGCTAAGGTGGGTTTTGTTTAGTAGAGGCCCAGGTATCCTAATTTAATCCCTGGGTCTGGAATTTAATGGCCTGGATTACCTGGAACCCTCTCAGAAACCAAGGCATTTCATCCTATGGAACACTGCTTGTCCCTCTCACTTGCAAGCAATCTGGATCCTTTGTCTGAAATGAGACTCTTTACTAATGACGTCAGAAGTCCAGCAGATGAGCATCTTGCAAGGCTTCCATTGTATTATAGGCCCTGGAGGGAGATTTGGTTCATGCAGGTTTGGTTCTTGCACTTCTGGCTGCTCTGGCTCAGGGTTTCTCAGCCTCTGCACTATAGACATTTCAGGCTGGATAATTCTCTATTGTGGAGGACTCTCCTGTGCATTGTAGGATGTTGAGCAGCATTTCTGACTTCTACCCACTAGATGCCAATAGATCCCCATCCCCACTGTGATAACCGAAAACATCTCCAGACATTGCTGAATGTCCCCGGGGGACAAAGTTGTCCAGGATGAGAACCAGTGCTCTTGTGAAGTTGAGTGTAGCACCTGTGCTGGCATCTAGCACGTGCCCACAGAAATGTTTCCAGCTGGCGTCAAATTTCCCTGGGGCCTTGGTCTTATCTCCAGACCACAAGAACCATCCTTGAGTCTTGCCTTCAGACCCCATGTACCTCTTCTGGTTTGCTCAGCTTCTCTGTTTGTCTTCCATTGTATTCATAGAAAAGCCTGAGAATTCACCTTCAGGTTTAGTCAGTGACGGGATCACATCAATTTCAGCTTAGTTCTTTGAGCAGATTCTCTGGTTTTAAGCTAAATTGTTCATACAAGTGCTCCTGCTACTGAGAAATGGCCATTTTATAGCCTATACCCAGGAGGTGTTAGAAAAATTAGCTACGACTCTATTCATATTTTCTCACTATGTGTTTTTTTGGTTGCTGTAACAATATATGATTCGTGGACATGCTGGGTAGGATATCTGTTGAAGAAAGAAAAAAAGGAAGAAAAGGGGATAAATGGTGCATGGTGACAGAATTGATACATGCCTCGCAACTTGTGTTCTTAGCAGCTGAGCTCTGTCCCTGACTCTGATCACAGAAAAGGGAATAAGGTATTTTCCTAATTCTCGTGAATGGGAGCTGGGATTATGCTCATAGCTGACCTGGAGTTTGCAAGCTTCTGTAACCCATACTTAAAATGGTTTCTAACTATATGTGACTTCTATACTTTTCTTTATTTGTTTCACAAGCATTTCTTGGGCATAAGCAGGAATGCTAGAATATGATCAGCTCTTAAAGAGCTCCAGCTCTAAGGAGGGAGATGCATGATTCACCCAATAGGTGCAGGACAGAGGGATCAGAGAGGGTCATGATTCACTGTGCTTTGGGGGATTCTTAGGAGGCTTCACTGAACAGGTAACATTTGAACTGGATCTTAAAGAAGGAGAAGAGGGGGAGTGATTCCTCGATGAAAGAGAAGGGCTTGGACCTGCAGACACAGAAGCATTGGCGGGGGTAAATTTCCAACGAAGAGAATTTAGAGGGGCTTAAGTGCAGTGATCTGTCGGGAGAGGAAGGTTAGGATCCCAGGACACCTGTAGCAACTACACAACTTTTTAATGTAGTAACCTAATGAAACCAGAAATCAGACACATTTAGGTGGTGCTGGGGTACCTATGGGGGCAGATAAAATTTCCACCAGGACCGAAGCACATTCCCCAGCCTCTGAGTCACCCCTTGGCATCACCACTGCAGAGGGTTGACAGGATGTAGAGTGATTTCAAAGTTAGAAATATGGTGGGCCTGCAGCATAGGCTGTATCTCACTATGTGTTGGATGATAGTGTTCAAAAGGTAGGGTAGTGTTAATTATGAAGAGCCCCACTATGCTCTTCTCAGGGGTTTGGCCTCTATATTCTCTGTGGTTCTCAACTTGGGGCTGACTTTGCCTCCCAGGAGACATTAGACAATGTTGGGGAAGATAGTTTTGGTAGTTACAGCTGGATAGAAGGGGATGGTGTGTTAATTTCCTATGGCTGCTATAACAAATTACCACAAACTTAATGGCTTAAAACAACACAGATATATTATCTGACAGTTCTGGAGGTCAGAGGTCCAAACAGGTCCGACTGGGCCAAAATTAGGTTGTACAGAGCTGCATTCCTTCTGGAAGCTCTAGGGGAGACTGTTCTCTTACCTTTTCTAGTGGTCTTCTACCTCCATCTTCCAAGCCAGCAACATTGCATCTCTCTGGCCCTTCTACCAGAGTCACATCTTCCTGTGACTCTTCTTAAGGACCCTCATGATTACATTGGGCCCACCTGGACAATCCAGGATAATCTCCTCATTTTAGGGTCAGTTGATCAGCAAATTTAATTCCTTTTGCAACCTTAATTCCCCTTTGCCATGTAACCTAACGTATTCACAGACATTTGGCAATGTCTGGAGGTATTTTTGGTTTTCACAACTGGAGGGGGTGTGGGGATGTGCTACTGGCATCTAGTAGGTAGAGGCTGGGATGCTGCTAAACCTCCTACAATGCAAGGACAGCCCCCATGAGCAAGAATTATCCTTACCAAAACGTTAATGCTGTTGTTAGCAAATATGTGCACTTTATTTAGGAAATTGAATTCTAGGGTTTGCTTTCCACTTCCATTTTTCCTCATGTTGTGGCTTTGCCTTCATCATTTTCTTTTTCTTTCCTGGTATATGTTAACCAAGGCTTTGAATTGGAAGAAAATGCCTTTTTAAAAGGTATTCAGGATAGGAAAATATATATAGGATATCTAAATATAACTGTAGGGAAGAATTGAATGGTAAATATATAATGATGGAAACTGGAATTAAAATTTAAAATGTGTACAGAGAGGAATATATGATTAACAATAGAGGCTCACCCATATCACTGAAGAGGCAATAATTAGAGTAATTCCTCTTCAAACAGGAAATTGACAAAGGACATTTTACAAGGAATTATCTCTGAAATCAGCATAATGCCATAAGAATTTTTAAATTTGGAAAATAATTATCAACTTTCATATTCTCTATTTTGGAGTATCTTTCTGCTAGAGTTCCTCTCTAAGGTAAGTTTTAACTTAAATAGGGAATAATGTGAATACAGCCTCCTCTCAGATGCTTTGGAATTGAGCTTTCACCAGCATTTTGGATTTGAAGACTGGAAAGAAAAGTTCAGCCCCAGGAAGGATCTTGGGTAGCATCTAACTCCAACCTTCTGATTTTACAGTTAAAAAGAGGGATGGGGAAGGTTACATAACCGTTTCAAACTCTGACAACAAGCTGAGGGCAGAACCAACCTTGAAAGCCACTTTTTTTTGACTCCCAGTATAAACTGCTAAACTTCTGGAAACAGTAAGCCACCATTGCTGCTTCTACTTTCACTTCTCCAATGAGCACCTCAAGCCTTGGCAATCTCTTTTCTGTCCCCTTTACTTACTGAAACAATTCTCTCAAGTCTCTTCTTAGCTCTCCTTCAACTGAAACTCTGGGCAACATTAAAACACGGCTCTCTCCACCCTCACAACACCTCTCCCACAACACATTTAAAAGTCACAGTTCTCTCCTGGCTGGATGTCTGTAACGTTGCCTGCTTCTTCATCTCTAATGTCTCTTCCTGCTCCCCTGTTTTTGTGACTTGTCTTTGCCCTTCCATCCCCATGATTCTGTATTTTTCTTTCAAATCCTTCTCCCATGATTATTTAATTCACTTTTGTGACTAGCCATCATCCCTGTAGGTGAGATTCCTAACTCTTTCTCTAGCTGGGATCTTGTACTTGAGTGCCTGACATATATTTCTGATTTTCTTCTAGACATCTTTCTCATGAATGGCCACTGGAACCCTTGATTCTACATGTCTGAAGCAGAACAAATCAGCCACTCTTTCATCTGAACATGTTTTGTTTTGTGTAGTCCTTCTTTTGGTTTCCCTATTCTTCCACTTGCTTAGGTTTACCATGCCAGAGAAATCTTCATTTCTCCCCCTCTCTTTTCCAATAAGTTATCAAATCCTGTTGTGTTTACTTCTAATTTTCTCCATTCTAGAAAGGGTGTGAAGTAGAATGTATCTGAGTTCTTACATCTTCCCAGCTGTTTATTATCAATGCCACTGCCTACTTTGGGTCCTCATTTGCTATGACCTCCTGTTTGGTCACCCTGTCTTTGGTTTCTCCCTGTTCCCATCTGGCTTATAGGCTGTATCCTCCAAAGACAGAATTTTGATCATGTTAATCCCCTGGCCAAAAACCTTTGATGGGTCGCAGTGTGTACAGAATGAAATCCAAACTCCCTACCTTGTCATTTCAAAGTCTTTAATGGTATAATCTTGGCCTACCCCTCTCCCCCAGGAACCCTGGTCCAGCAAAGTCAAACTGGCCACCTAGCCAAGCAGTCATCAAATTTGTATTGTGTGCCAGCTGTTCAGTTTACACTAGTGATGCAGTGGTGAGCAAACAGGCATGGCCCTGCAAGGTGCTTACAGTCTTATGCAAGCAAAAATTCCGAATAAATAAATCACGTCACTTATTCAGAATGTGAAGAAAAGTACATGGTTCTGTGGTCATGTATGACAGAGGGCTGTAGTAGACAGAAAAATGGCCCCAAAAGATGTCCATGTCCTAACCTCCAGACCCAAGAATATGAGCTGTGATTAAGGATCCTGCAATGGCAAGGTGATCCTCAATTATCTGGGTGGGCTGCTATGAACATTTATTTACAAGTTTATGTGTGGGCATATATATTTTCATCTCTCTTGGGTATTGTTCCAGTTTGCTAAAGCTGCCATTATGCAAAATACCAAAAATGGATTGGCTTTTATAAAGGGGATTTATTAAGTTACAAATTTACAGTTCTAACCCCATAAAAGTATCTGAAGACAGGCCGATGGTGTCCAGAGTGCCTCTGTCAGCTGGGAAGGTACATGACTGGTGTCTGCTGGTCCTTTGCTCCTGGGATGTGTTTCAGAATGGCTTTCTCCAAAATGTCCCTCTAAGCTGCTCTGAGCTCCTTCTGTCTGTGAGCTATCTTACAGGACTCCAGTGATTTAATTAAAATCCACCCTGAATGGGTGGGGACCACATCTCCATGGAAACGTTTCCATTCTAATCAACAGATTAATCAGTCTGCCCCCACAAGATTGCATTAAAGAATAGGGCTTTTGGGGGACATAATATATCCAAACAGGCACAGGCATATAGCTAGGAGTAGAATTGCTGGGTGATATGCTAACGCTAATTTTTTGAGAAACCACCAAACTGTTTTCCACAGAGACTGCACCATTGTACTTTCCCAGCAGCAATGTATGTGGTTCCAATTTCTCCACATTCTGGCCAACACCTGTTATCATCTCTCTTTTTGATTATAGCCATCCTAGTGGGTAGGAAGTAGTATCTATTACTGTAGTTTTGATTTGCGTTTCCCTAATATCTAATGAAAACATCGTTCTTAACTCTACCAGCTAAAACAATAACTAATTTCATTTTTTCACGTTACATTCCAAGCTTTTTTGCCATATTGTGACATATTTGCAATCATAATCTCACTCTATTTATGGCAACCAGTGGCTTGTATGGGATGCAGTAAACTTTAGAAGATGTTACACCCTACAGGTGCCTCTCTGGGATCTTGGAGAACTACTGTCAACATGTAGACTCCCTCAGTTACTGACTGGATTCTGATATGAAGTGAAACATATGTTCACACAAAAATTGAACAAGAATACTCATGGCAGCATTATTCAGACTAACTAAAAAGTGAAAACAACCAGATGCCCATCAACAGGTGAATGGATACACAAAATGGGTTATATCTGTGCAACAGAATATTAGTTAGAAATAAAAAAGGAATGAAGTACTGATACATGCTATGACATGGATTAACCTTGAAAACATGATGCAAAGTGAAAGAAGCCAGTCACAAAGGATCACATATTGTATGATTCCATTTATATAAAATGTCTGGAGTTGGCAAATCCATAGACAGAAACTAGACTAGTGGTTGCCAGGCACTGGGGTGAGGGAGGACTGGAGAGTGTCTGTTAATGGGTATGGTGTTTTTCTTTGGGGATGATGAAAATGTTCTGGAATTAGATAGTAGTGATGGTTGCATAACCTCATGAATATATGAAAAACCACTGAATCATACACTTTAAAGGGATGAATTTTATGGTATATGAATTCTATCTCAATTTTAAAAAAGAATGATGTTTGTTCCTTTTAGAAAATATACAAAGTATTGTTGCTACCTCATTTTTTCAATAAAACATAAAAATAAATGAGTTCTGACAGTTGTGCAGTAGGCCCCGTCTTAATTTATTCTACATGCTGTCCTTGTAGATTCAATAAAGGAGGTAGTAATGGCTTTGGCAGACTCAATGGAGGAGTCAGTGGCCAGCCCTGGGATTCTCTGAGATTAGTTACCGTGGAAATCCTGTGCCCTGATTTTTGTGCTTTGGAAGCAAGCGCAGAGAAGCTATTAAAAAAATGTTCTTCAGAATAGGCAGAGATCTTACAAACGACTTTCAAACTTGAAAAATTGCCTGGTTGTATCACAGCAGAGCTATTAAATACCCAAAGGTTTTCAGGAGCCATTAGAACTAAAAGTGATTTGAGAAACCACCTATCAAATGATGTGCTGGTGGATCCAAGAGGAGAAAACCGAACCTGGAAGTTATCCACATCTTTGGAGAAATTGGAAGCGAATTGAACTGTGTGGCCTCATGTCTTTGTTTCTGTAGACCTGGACAGCTCATGGAGACAGGGGATTGATACCACCCCCGGGAGGTGAAGTGAGAGGAGGAAAAGCATCCGATCAATTCTCAAGACGATAGCCTCATTTCTCAGGGGTTGAGAAGCAAGTAGACAAGCTGATACTCTGAGACCCAGATGTGGATGGAGAAGGGGGCACGAGAAAGGCTAGGTGGCCATAGCCATGCCCCCTTGGGGTTTATTACAACCAGGCCTCTGCTATAGTTAATAATTTGGTCCAAGGAAGTCCTGGACTGAGCCACCAGGTTTTCTGGCTTTTGAGCAAAGTAGAATTCTGCTCGAATGGGGACTGCCGATTGATTCCTTGCTCATTTATTTCAGGTGAATCACAGTTGACAGATGATGAGAATAGTGATAAGCAAAATAACAATTAGTATTTATAGCATGCTCACCAGTTTTCTGTTATTACAACTCTATAAGGTCAGAGATGAGGACACTGAGATTCAGATTAAGAGAGAGCAAGGCTTACTTGGAGAGGCAAGGGAATGAATGGTTTAGAGCTGGACTCTGAACCAGAGTGCCTGGGTTCAAATCCCAGTTCTGCCTTGTGAGCTTGAATAAGTTATAAAACATCTTGGTACCTAGTTTCCTCATCTATCAAATGAGAATAATTAACATGCTTAAACCCCAGAGTTTTGTGAGGACTTCTTGACTTAACATTTGTAGATTACTTGCAAGTGTGCAGCACATAGGATGTACTGAAAGATGATAAGGGAAAACAGCAGAAAGCAGTTGGAAATGTATTTTGCAAGATGTTAAGTAAAGTATATGTTTCTTGATAGGTATTGGCGCAACAGCAGCTTGGCATTCCAGGCGTTTTGGCTTAGTAACTTAGAACGTAGGAATTTGCCAGACTTGCATTGAGGATTTGGTATAATCCAAGACATACCAACGGGCCAACGGGCAGCCTTTATTCCAACACACTGGTCCCAGTCACTTCATGGCATCCCACACTCTCTGTTTGTAGAATACTTAGAATGTTGGGAACTGGTTAAGTTCCTAGTCTTTCCCTGCCTCTCTTGCTGGTAAATAGCAGCATGCTCTCTTCAAGCCTGGTGTTCTTCTCACTTCTTACTACCACCATCGTGTGAGGCTAAGTTGACTGCTTTTCACGGCCCATATCATCAGCATCTTTCCAGGGTAACAAGGCGAGATCACTAAATTGAGACAATACCATCTCTCCCTGGATGCATTGTTTTCCTGAAAGTCTTGTCTGTAAGTTCAGCATTCCTTGACTGACATCTGTATTCTATGAACAAAATAGAATCTTAGGTGGCAAACGTCCTGAAAAGTCGTCTATCTAATTGAGACATCCATGTGATACTTACATCCTATATATGATATCCCCATTCTATGCCCAGCTCCCACCCCCCGAATGGAGACCTTCAGAGTTTGCCTTTAAATTGTAATGGATATAAAGAATTCTTCCTGGAATTGTGTTAAAAGCTAGTCTGCCTAGGACTTTCATCAAGCTACAGACAAATTCTGCCTTTCCTATTATACAGGCTATCAGCAATACTGCATTATTATTGTCAGTAAGGAAGTACGGATTGTCTTTCTGAGATTCAATACAGAAATTTGGCATGTTTCCTTTTTGGCAGGTAAGAATTATGAATAGATGATACAACCAGAATAGAACAGTTTAAAAGATCCAAAGATATCTTGCAACTACTTATAGAAATCCAAGATGAGAACTCACTGTCCTGAAGTTCTTGCTATGGACCCCATGAGTCAGGTTTCTCCCCTTCATGATTTATAAGAGGGCTCAAGGACAGGTGGTTTCCATGTTCTATCTCAGGGTATTGTGCTGGGGCTTTCCCAAAGCCCCCCAAAGAGGCATGTTGAATCTGGCATCTAATGTTAATATAATGTCAGTAAATGGGGTTGTCAGAATGTCTTTGTTGAAATGCCAAGGAAATAAGTGTGAAAGGTGATATGGAGATGGTGTACTGACTTGAAGGTCAAGAAGTGTGAGATGAGTCACAGACTAACTCCAGAAGCTCTGAGGCAGGAACTCAGCAAACGTATTTCCACTCTGCTGCAAAGAGGGTGCTTTAATGTTTCATTTTATGTTATCCCTGTTTTATATTGGAAATATATTACCTTTTTTCTCATATAGCTAAAAACACACTGTTAATATGTGATGGAAATGATCAGATAGATTAAGTTCTTATGCAGGATTCTTTTAGCTGAAATTGGTTATTCAGAGTTACAAGGAAAAAATAAACTGAAAGAGTTCATTTCTCTTTGAGTTCTTAGATATTCTGAGTTTTGGTTCTCCCTGAGGGAGAAAGATGTAGGAGAGCCAGCGTGCTGTGATTGTTTGCTTTGCTGTTCCTCATCTACAAAAATATTTACAGAAAATGTTTAAAATTCTGTATTTTACTTTCCGGTTTGGATATATTATGTCCTCCAAGAAAAAGCCATGATCTTTTAATCCAATCTTGTGGGATATTTGGATTAGGTTGTTTCCATGGAGGTGTGGCCCCATCCATTCAGCATAGGTCTTGATTAGTTTATTGGATTCCTTAAAAAGGAGCCATCACAGGCCCAGACTGCTGCAGCTGAGAGAGACATTTTGGAGACGGACACTGAAAGCAGACTTTTGCTAGCCCAGAATTTGCCTGGGAGAAGCTAAGAGAAAACCCCCAGATGCCTAGAGAGAAACGTCCTGGGAGAAAGCCATTTTGAAACCAGAACCCCAGAGCAGACGCCAGCCACATGCCTTCCCGGCTGACAGAGATGTTCCGGAGGCCATCAGTGTTCTTCAGTGAAGGTAGCCTATTGTTGATGCCTTACCTTGGACACTTTATGGCCTTAGGAGCATAACTTTGTAACCAAATAAACCCCCTTTATAAAAGCCAATCCATTTCTGGTGTTTTGCATAACAGCAGTATTAGCAAACTGGAACAGGTATCATTTCTAATTTATGTAAAGACCTTCCAAGTTGTACTCTCGAAGAATAATATAATTTATGCTCCAAATCTTGTATTTTTGTGTCTTTTTTCCCTGATTTTTGGAAAAAGATGCAATTACTATGGGGTTACCACTAGGAAAGATAGATGTAGCTCATATAAGTGTTCATTGAATAAATATAAAACCATTCTACAAAAATAAAGTTTATTGTTAAAAATGTTCATTGAAAAAAAAAGCTCATTGAATGAGAAAGTTGAATGGTCAAGCAGTCAAGAGGAAAATTACCTTAGGAAACCTACAGTGATTGCCTCTGATTCATTAATTTTGTTTTTCTATGCAATATTGTTACAGCAGAGAAAGGTTTGTTTTTAATTTTATTTGGAAAGATTTCTGGCAGAGTTTTAGATAACAATCTATTAATGTAATTTCTCTCTCTCTCTCTCCCCCTCTTTCCCCCTCTCCCCCTCCACCCTCCCCCAGCTCTATCTCTAATCTATTTACAGCTCTTAGTGTCATCACAACATTTTGCTTTAGAAATAAAAAAGTGACTGGTTGGCTATTACCATTTATAATTGGAGCAATGCAGAGAAATTATTTGTTGGGATATAAAGGTTTTTAAAACTCCATGAAAAAATATAGGCGGGGCAAAATCTCTGTGTCTTAGTTTCACTTCTCCCACATGGAGAGCCTGGGTACATGCAGTTTGTTTGAGAGGTGATCCCAGGAAGCAGAAGGGAAGAAAATGAGGGAATCAAACAGAAAAGGAGGAAACGCTACTGTAAATTTGTACCACGAACATCACAGCTGTGGACAACAAGTTCCACTGTGGTTCTACCAGGACCATGGGAAAGTTGATAGGATGTCTCTCAGAATAAACTACCTGCTTTTCAGTTATGTATTACTGCATAACAAACCACCCCCAACCTTAGTAGAGACCTGTGGGTCAGGAATTAGGTCAGGGCTCAGTTGAGCAGTTCTGCTCCAGGTGGTGTCAGTTGCACTCACTCACTTGGCTGCTTTCAGCTGGTGCCTGGGATGGCTGGAAGGTGGAGGATGTCTTTACTTGCATGCCTGGTGCCTTGGTGCTTCTCCATGTGGTCTCCCTCTTTCTGGTTGGTTAGTTTGGGGCTTCCTCACTGGATGGTGGTCTCAAGGTATGTGGTCAAAGTGTGTCACAGGGCCAGCCCTGATTCGAGGACGGGTGAAATAGATTCTACCTCTTGATGGGAGAAGCAACAAAGGATTTGTGACCTTCTTTAAGCCACCACAAGCTAAAACATGGGAAGTCGGAGCTTGTCTCCATGGGTTCCCATCTTCCATCCGTTGAAGTTGCTTCCAGAGATTTTAACTACCTCATACTTCTTGCAATATGACTAAGTGTACACTAGACGTGGGTGACTGGTAGTACATGGTCAACTGAACTTGCACAGAACTGCCCACCATGGTTTTCAAGGTTTTTAGCATAGATTCATGGGGAGCAGCATTTAGAATCAATCACCCACAGTCTTAGCTAACCAAAAGCATAACTGAAGGACAATTTGGTCATAGACTTTGGAGGACTGGGATCAAATCCCATTGCCATCACTTATGAGGTATGAATTTTAATTTGTTCACCTTTAAGGGAAATAAAATAGTATTCTCTCTGTAGGAGGTTGTGAAGTCAGTTGACAAATTGCACTAGCATCCATGGGCTCCGAGGGTTCATGCAGCCATGTTTTTTGTTTATTACTTGATCTACTTCATTCTAAACTGCTGTCATTAGCAAGATGAACCATGGATTTTATAATGCTTTTCAGGGGAAAAAAGGCAAAAATACCATGGTGAGTGTAAATAATGACTGTGGGACTCAATTTTAAACTTTCTAAAATGTAGGGAACATATGTAGTAGTTGAAGAACTCTGATAGGGTAGCTTTTTTTCTACATGTTAAGTTTAAGAATTTGTGTACTATATTTTTAATTGTATAGAAAGTGTTCTATAATGCTATTTGGTTCCTGTTAAATATATATATATCCATGAATTGATGGTGAAATGAACCCTTTTTTATTATGTGCAGAGTTGGAGCAAAGAAGTAATTAAGACTGCACATTCTAGCTTCATAGGAGTTACTCATTAGATGAATGGTATTATATTAATTTATCTGTTGCTCTTAGGGAATTTGCCATATGTTTTTCAATGGTGTAACTGCAGCTTGGATAACCCTCATTGGCTATAATAATATCATTTATACAAAGCTATTTGTTCTTAGAACTTTCCAGTCTATTCCATGGAGATCCTTCCAAATGACAGGATGACATAGAGCCACACCAACAGGTTTCTTGAGTTAGAAGTAGCTTTCTAAAACTTAGAGGCTGGGGTAGCAGATGAAGAAATTAAACCTTTTCTATCATTAGTTGATAATTATATTCTATATCAGATACTGAATCAGCTACCCCTCATTCTGATTCACTCAATCATTCATCAAACAATTCAGCATATCTTAAGTGGCAAACTCTGTATTTAGCAAGATAACAATTTTAATATGTAACATGTATCAAATGTTTGCCTTTAGCCAGTTACTCTACTAAATGCTTTAAAAGGCATTCACTCATTAGATCCTCACAATAATCCAAGGAATTCCCAAACCAGTAAATGACGAAGGTGGGATTTGAATCCAGCTCTATGGATTCCATTGAGAAAAGTAAATACATTATAGTCCTTGCTCCAAAGATTTTGAGTCTAGAGAAAAAGAAAATAACCATGATAATAGCCAACAACCATCAAACACCCTCGGAATCACTTTGTTTGATGAATTCACTTAGTCCTCATCTCCACTTATGAATTGTTATTGTTAGCCCCGTTTTCTAGATGAGGAAACTTAGACATGGAGAATTCAGTAATTTGCTCAAGGTTACACAGCTAATAAGGGATAGGGCCAGGATTTGAATCCATGCAACGTGGTTTTAATTTCTCACCCATTATCATCCCCCTACATAGGTAATGTCTGGTCCCTAATCACATGAGCTATAAGGGAGGTTTGTAGAAGAGGCTCTAGAAATCAATAAGAGGGAATGTCTAACTCTGTCTGGGAGAGTCAAGGGAGATGGCATAGAGGTTGGTCTTAAAATGAGGAATATAAATTTGTCAAGGGAACAAGGATAGAAAGGAAGGCAGGTAGAAGAAACAGAATAAACAAAACAGTGTGAGCACCAGTAAGCAGGGAATAGTTCAGAAACCGCAAGTTGTTTGGTATGATTGGAAGGTGGGTCATGAGTTCTAGAATTGTTTTGCTTGTGAAGTAATCTGGTACCCTACCAGCCATTAAGAGCCAAAGAGCAGGAAAGACAATAATCACCCAGTACCTTTATAAAAAAACTTTTTAGTTTTGAAATAATTTTAGATTTACAGAAGAATAGCAAAGATAGTACAGAGGGTTTCTGTGTACCTTTTCCCAGCTTCCCCTAATGTTAATATATAACCATGGTGCATTTATCAAAACTAAGAAATAAAATCTTGGTAATAACCCTTTTTTAAATTTTTTATTGAGATTGTTCACACACCATACAATTATCCAGAGATCCAAAGTATACAATCCATTACCCATGGTACCATCATACAGCTGTGCATCCATCACCACAGTTAATTTTTTTTACATTTTTAGAATTTTTTCATTACTCCAGAAAAGAAATAAAGACAAAAAAAGGAAACTCAATCCTCCCATACCCTTAACCACTGCCCCTCCATTATTGATTCATAGTATTGGTATAGTACATTTGTTACTGTTGATGAAAGAATATTAAAATACTACTAACTGTAGTATATAGTTTGCAATAGGTATATATATTTTTCCTATATGCCCCTCTATTATTAACTCCCAGTTATAGTGTAATACGTATGTTCTAGTTGGTGAGAGAGATTTCTAATATTTGTACAGTTAATCATGTACATTGTCCATCACAATATTCACTGTTTTATACATTCCCATCTTTTAACCTCCAACTTTCCTTCTGGTGATGTACGTGACTCTGAGCTTCCCCTTTCCACCACCTTCACACACCATTCAGCTCTGTTAGTTATTCTCACAATGTGCTACCATCACCTCTGTCCATTTCTAAATGTTTACGTTCACCCTACTTGAACATTCTGCTCCATAATAAGCAACCGCTCCCCATTCTTTAGCCTCATTCCACATCCTGATAACTTGCATTTCATGTCTATGAGTTCATATCAGTGAGACCCTGCAATATTTATCCTTATGTGTCTGTCTTATTTCATTCAATATAGTGCCCTGAAGGTTTCTTCATCAGCCCATTTTTTTAAGACGGTTTTGTTCACACACCATACATTCTGTCCTAAGTAAACAATCGATGGTACCCTGTATAGTCACGTATTTATGTATTCACCACTATCTGTATAAGGACATCTCCATTTCTTCCACAAAGGATGAGGAAGAGTCAAAGAAGGTAGAGAGACAGGAGAAGAAGAAAAAAAGAGAGAGAAAAAATACAAAACATGACAGCTAGGAAGCAACAAAAGGAAAGATAGCATTAAACTAAAGTAGAATAAGGAATCAGACAATATCACCAATGCCAAGAGTCCCATACCCTTCCCCTGTGTTCCCCCTCCATGTGCATTTAGCTTTGGTATATTGCCTATGTTATATTAAAGGAAGCATAATACAATGTTTCTGTTAAATATAGACTCTAGTTTGCATTGGTTGTATTTTTCCCAAATCTCACCCCATTTTAACACCTTGCAATGTTGACATTTGTTTGTTCTACCTCATGTAAAAACATGTTTGCATCTTTTATCACAATCATTGAGCACCCTAGGTTTCACTGAGTTATACAGTCCCAGTCTTTATCTTTCCTCTTTCCTTCTGGTGTCCCACATGCTCCTAACCTTCCTCTTTCAACAATACTCACAGTCATCTTTGTTCAGTGTACTTACATTGCTGTGCTACTATCTCCCAAAACTGTGTTCCAAACCTCTCACTCCTGTCTTTTCTGTCTGTAGTGTTCCCTTTAGTGTTTCCTGTAGAGCAGGTATCTTGGTCACAAATTCTGTCATTGTCTGTTTGTCAGAGAATATTTTAAGCTCTCCCTCATATTTGAAGGACAGTTTTGCTGGATATAGGATTCTTGGTTGGTGGCTTTTCTCTTTAAGTATCTTAAATATATCACACCACTTCCTTCTTGCCTCCATGGTTTCTATTGAGAAATCTGCACATAGTCTTATCAAGCTTCCTTTGTAGGTGATGGATCACTTTTTCTTGCTGCTTTCAGGATTCTCTTTTTATCTTTGATGTTTAATAATCTGATTATTAAGTGTCTTGGTGTAGGCCTATTCGGATCTATTCTGTTTGGGGTATGCTCCGCTTCTTGGATCCGTGATTTTATGTCTTTCATAAAAGATGGGAAATTTTCATTGATTGTTTCCTCTATTATTACTTCTGCCCCTTTCCTCTTTTCTTCTCCTTCTGGGACACCAATGACACATACATTCCTGCATTTTGTTTTGTCCTTAAGTTCCCGGAGACATTGCTCATATTTTCCATTCTTTTCTCTATCTGTTCTTCTGTGTGTAGGCTTTCAGATGCTTTGTTCTCCAGTTCCCGAGTGTTTTCCTCTGCCTCTTGAGATCTCTTGTTGTATGTCTCCATTGTGTCCTTCATCTCTTGTGTTGGGCCTTTCATTTCCATAGATTCTGCCAGTTGTTTTTTCGAACTTTCAATTTCTACCTTATGTACACCTAGTGTTTTCATTATATGCTTCATCTCTTTTGCCATATCTTCCCTAAACTTTCTGAACTGATCCAACACTAGTTGTTTAAATTCCTGTATCTCAGTTGAAGTGTAAGTTTTTCCTTTTAGTGAGCCATAACTTCGCCCCTCCTAGTATAGGTTTAGTTTTCTGTTGTCTAGGCATCTGGTTTCCTTGGTTACCCCAATCATGTTTTCCTAGACCAGAACAGGCTCAGTTCTTGGAAGGAGGCAATAGTTTCAGGTCTCCCTGATGGTATGTATGTCTTAGAAGATTTGTACACCCTGTGAGGCCTCAAGTCACTGTGCTTTTCTGCCCAGCAGGTGGCACCTGTCTGCCTGTCACTCCCAGCTGGTGTAAGGAGGTGTGGCCCATGGCTGTTTTCCCACAGGCTCTGGGGTCTAGTTCTGAATGGAAGGCGAGTAGTAGAGCTTGGAACCACCTCTTTCCTCTTAGGGAAGATATACCCCCTGGGGAGAGGTCATTTGCATTTGAATAGTCTCTGACTCTGCTATCTCCACCCTTGTCTGGGTCTGAGCGCTGGGAATTGAAAGTGGCTGAGGCTTTCTCCACTAAGCCAAAAAAGGGACAGAAAGACCCCCTTCAGGGTCAGTCTGCAGCCCCGCTCAGTTTCACCTGTCGGCCACAGACAGCACCCGGTACTCTGGGCTCCCCCTCCCTCTCAGAGGGGTCCTTGGACCCTCTAGGGTCAGTTGTCACCAAAAACCTCTGTCTGCTTGCTAATTAAAACCCCAGTTGGAGCTCAGCTGAGCTATATTTGCTTGCTTAGAGAGTACTGCTCTCTAGCACCATGAGGCTTTGCAGTTCGGGCTGTGGGGGGAGGGGGCTCCTGGCTTGGATCCACAATTTTTACTTACATATTTTATGCTGTGATCTCAGGCATTCCTCCCAATTCAGGTTGGTGTATGATAAGTGGATGGTCATGTTTGTTCCCCTGCAGTTATTCCAGATTATTTACTATTTGTTCCTGGTTGTTTATTAGTTGTTCCAGGGGGACTGACTAGCTTCCACTCCTCTCTGTGCCACCATCTTCTTCCGTCCCCCTGGTAATAATACTTTTTTATGTTTTATGCAATTTTATTGAGATATATTCACATACCACACAATCATCCAAAGTGTACAATTAGTTGTTCACAGCATCATCACATAGTTGTGCATTCATCACTAAAATCAATTCTTTGAACATTTTCATTACTGCAAAAAAATAAAAATAAGGGTAAAAATAAAATAAAAGTAAAAAAGAAGACCCAAAACATCCTATCCCCCCATTATTCGTTTGATTTTTGTCCCCCTTTTTTCTACTCATTTGCCCATACACTGGATAATGGGTGTGTGAGCCACAAGGTTTTCACAACCACACAGTCACACTGTACAACTTGTATAGTTATATGATCATCTTCAAGAATCAAGGATACTGGATTGCAGTTCAACAGTTTCAGGAATTTCCTTCTAGTTATTCTAGTACACTGATAACTAAAAAGGGATAGCTATATAATGCATAAGAATTACCTCCAGAATGACATCTTGACTTCATTTCACATCTCTCAGTCACTGAAACTTTATTTAGTTTTATTTCTCTTCCCCCTTTTGGTCAGGAAGGCTTTCTCAATCCCACAATGCCAGGTCAAGGCTCATATCTGGGACTAATGTCCCACATTGCCAGGGAGATTTACACCCCTGGGAGTCATGTCCCACATAGAGGGGAGGGCAGTGAGTTTACCAGCTGAATGGGCTTAGGAAGAGACAGGCCACATCTGAGCAACAAAAGAGGTTCTCTGGGGGTGACTCTTAGGCACCATTATAAATAGGTTTAATCTCTCCATTGCAATAACAAGCTTCATAAGGGCAAGCCCCAAGATTGAGGACTTGGTCTACTACAATGGTAGTCCCCAATGCTTGTGAGAATATCAGGAATTCCCCAGGTGGGGATGTTTAATGTTTCCACATTTTCCCTCAGGCTCTCAAGGGGGCTTTTCAAGTACTTTTTATTCTCTGCCCAAATTACTCTGGGATGTATCGGGGCTTCATGCTAACCTGTACAAACCAACCAGATCTTACCTCCTATTTAAAGTTCTGTGTAATTATGGTGTTTGAATAAACTGACCATACAAATTAAATTAGTTAGCATGCTACAGAAAGTATAGATTTTGCACCAAATAAACACCTCTTTTGGTCTCACACAGAAGTTTCCCTTTAGTCTGGTTTACCTTAGTTCTAATCAAGTCCATTTCATTCATATCTCTAATTGAAGTCTGATCTCTTTTTCAGCTTCTTTAACATTTGCTGTATAGGGTAGTGCTGACATTCATAGCTGCTGAACTCTGGCTCTGAATCTCAGGTCACACAGATACCTGAAGTTACAGGGACTGACCAGCTCAGCATCACAGAATTTAGAGATAACCATTACAACTCATGAATAGATGTGATTCTGTAAGAGCTTACAATCTAGGAACCTTTACCATAAGCCTTCCCCTGATAAACTATGCTCTCAGATTCAATTTTCAGAATTTGCACATTATAGTTAGTCCATATTACTGAGGTGTTATAATGTTGGTCTTTTCGTTTCTGACTTATTTCACTCAACATACTGTCTTCAGGGTCCATTCAGCTAGGTGCATATGTCATGATTTCATTTCTTCTTGCCGCCGCTCAGTATTCCATTGCATTGATACACCACAGTTCACCATTCCGTTTATCAGTCGATGTACCCTTAGGCCACCTCTGTCCATTGTGAATCGTGAATATGGCTGCCATTGACACCAGTGTTCAGTGTCCACTCATGTCTCTGCTCTCAGTTCTTCCAAGTGTATACCCCATAACAGGGTTGAAGGACTGTATAGCAACCACAGTGTTAGCTTCCTTTAGAACCACCACACTGCCCTCTAGCTGGGCTGTGCCATTCTACTTCTGTACCAACAGGGATTAGTTACATCCCTGTCTCCACATTTTCTCTAGCACTTGTATCCCTCTGTTATTTTTTAACAATTTTATTCAAACACCATACAATCCACCCTAAGTAAACACTCAATGATTCCCAGTATAATCACATAATTATGCATTCACCACCACAATATATATGAGGACATTTCCATCTTTTCCCCAAAGAAAGAGGAAAAGGAGAAAAAAAATGAAGAATAAAAATACAAAAGATAGAAGAAAAATAAAAATAAAATGCAATTAAAAGGTCAGACATCACCACCACGAAGAATCCCATATCACTCCCTTGTATCCCCCTCTTATAGACATTTAGCTTTGGTGTATTGCCTTTGTTACAATTAATGGAAGCATCTTACAATGTTACTGTTAACTATAGAGTCTAGTTTGCATTGATTTTATTTTTTCCTCTATACCATCCAATTTTCAACACCTTGCAATGTTGACATTCATTTGTTCTCCCTCATTTGAAAACATTCTTATATTTGTACATTTGATCACCATCATTGACCACTCTAGGTTTTGCTAATTTATACAATCCCAGTCTTTATCTTCTATCTTTCTGTCTGGTCCCATACCTGCCCTTAGCCTTCCTCTTCCAACCATACTCACATTCATCTTTTTTTTTTTTTTTTTTTTTTTTTTTTTTTTTTTTTTTTTTTTTTATCATCATTTTATTGAGATATATTCACATACCACGCAGTCATACAAAACAAATTGTACTTTCGATTGTTTACAGTACCATTACATAGTTGTACATTCATCACCTAAATCAATCCCTGACACCTTCATTAGCACACACACAAAAATAACAAGAATAATAATTAGAGTGAAAAAGAGCAATTGAAGTAAAAAGAACACTGGGTACCTTTGTCTGTTTGTTTCCTTCCCCTACTTTTCTACACATCCATCCATAAACTAGACAAAGTGGTGTTTGGTCCTTATGGCTTTCCCAATCCCATTGTCACCCCTCATAAGCTACATTTTTATACAACTGTCTTCGAGATTCATGGGTTCTGGGTTGTAGTTTGATAGTTTCAGGTATCCACCACCAGCTACCCCAATTCTTTAGAACCTAAAAAGGGTTGTCTAAAGTGTGCATAAGAGTGCCCACCAGAGTGACCCTCTCGGCTCCTTTTGGAATCTCTCTGCCACTGAAGCTTATTTCATTTCCTTTCACATCCCCCTTTTGGTCAAGAAGATGTTCTCCGTCCCACGGTGCCAGGTCTACATTCCTCCCTGGGAGTCATATTCCACGTTGCCAGGGAGATTCACTTCCCTGGGTGTCTGATCCCACGTAGGGGGGAGGGCAGTGATTTCACCTTTCAAGTTGGCTTAGCCAGAGAGAGAGGGCCACATCTGAGCAACAAAGAGGCATTCAGGAGGAGATTCTTAGGCACAAATACAGGGAGGCCTAGCCTCTCCTTTGCAGCAACCGTCTTCCCAAGGGTAAAACTTATGGTAGAGGGCTCAACCCATCAAACCACCAGTCCCCTATGTCTGTGGTCATGTTAGCAACCATGGAGGTGGGGTAGGCGAATACCCCTGCATTCTCCACAGGCTCCTCAAGGGGGCACTACATCTTTTTTTTTTTTTTTTTTTTTCCCTTGTTTGTCTTTTTTCTTTTTTTTTTTTTTTTTTTTTTTAACTTTCCCTTCTTTTTTCAAATCACCTGTATGAAAAAAAAAGTTAAAAAGAAAACAAACATACAATAAAAGAGCATTTCAAAGAGACCATAGCAAGGGAGTAAGAAAAAGACAACTAACCTAAGATAACTGCTTAACTTCCAACATGTTCCTACTTTACCCCAAGAAAGTTACATAATATAGCAACATTTCAGTGAACTTGTTCCTACTACAACCATCAGAAATTAACAGACCATAGTCATTTCTGGGCATCCCCAGAACGTTAAATAGCTTATCTGTTCTTCCTGGATTATTGTTCCCCCTTCCTTAATTGCTCTCTACTGCTAGTTCCCCTACATTCTACATTATAAACCATTTGTTTTACATTTTTCAAAGTTCACATTAGTGGTAGCATATAATATTTCTCTTTTTGTGCCTGGCTTATTTCGCTCAGCATTATGTCTTCAAGGTTCATCCATGTTGTCATATGTTTCACCAGATCGTTCCTTCTTACTGCCTCGTAGTATTCCATCGTGTGTATATACCACATTTTATTTATCCACTCATCTGTTGAAGGACATTTGGGTTGTTTCCATCTCTTGGCAATTGTGAATAATGCTGCTATGAACATTGGCGTGCAGATATCTGTTCGTGTCACTGCTTTCCGATCTTCCGGGTATATACCGAGGAGTGCAATCGCTGGATCGAATGGTAGCTCTATATCTAGTTTTCTAAGGAACTGCCAGACTGACTTCCAGAGTGGCTGAACCATTATACAGTCCCACCAACAATGAATAAGAGTTCCAATTTCTCCACATCCCCTCCAGCATTTGTAGTTTCCTGTTTGTTTAATGGCAGCCATTCTAACCGGTGTTAGATGGTATCTCATTGTGGTCTTAATTTGCATCTCTCTAATAGCTAGTGAAGCTGAACATTTTTTCATGTGTTTCTTGGTCATTTGTATTTCCTCTTCAGAGAACTGTCTTTTCATATCTTTTGCCCATTTTATAATTGGGCTGTCTGTACTATTGTCATTGAGTTGTAGGATTTCTTTGTATATGCAAGATATCAGTCTTTTGTCAGATACATGGTTTCCAAAAATTTTTTCCCATTGAGTTGGCTGCCTCTTTACCTTTTTGAGAAATTCCTTTGAGGTGCAGAAACTTCTAAGCTTGAGGAGTTCCCATTTATCTATTTTCTCTTTTGTTGCTTGTGCTTTGGGTGTAAAGTCTAGGAAGTGGCCTCCTAATACAAGGTCTTGAAGATGTTTTCCTACATTATCTTCTAGGAGTTTATGGTACTTTCTTTTATATTGAGATCTTTGGTCCATTTTGAGTTAATTTTTGTGTAGGGGGTGAGGTAGGGGTCCTCTTTCATTCTTTTGGATATGGATATCCAACTCTCCCAGCCCCATTTGTTGAAAAGACCATTATGGCTCAGTTCGGGTGACTTTGGGGGCCTTATCAAAGATCAGTCGGCCATAGATCTGAGGGTCTATCTCTGAATTCTCAATTCGATTCCATTGATCTATATGTCTATCTTTGTGCCAGTACCATGCTGTCTTGGCAACTGTGGCTTATAATAAGCTTCAAAGTCAGGGAGTGTAAGTCCTCCCACTTCGTTTTTCTTTTTTAGAGTGTCTTTAGCAATTCGAGGCATCTTCCCTTTCCAAATAAATTTGATAACTAGCTTTTCCAAGTCTGCAAAGTAGGTTGTTGGAATTTTGATTGGGATTGCATTGAATCTGTAGATGAGTTTGGGTAGAATTGACATCTTAATGACATTTAGCCTTCCTATCCATGAACATGGAATATTTTTCCATCTTTTAAGGTCCCCTTCTATTTCTTTTAGTAGAGTTATGTAGTTTTCTTTGTATAGGTCTTTTACATCTTTGGTTAAGTTGATTCCTAGGTACTTGATTTTTTTAGTTGCTATTGAAAATGGTATCTTTTTCTGAGTGTCTCTTCAGTTTGTTCATTTCTAGCATATAGAAACATTACTGACTTATGTGCATTAATCTTGTATCCCGCTACTTTGCTAAATTTGTTTATTAGCTCTAGTAGGTGTATTGTTGATTTCTCAGGGTTTTCTAGATATAAGATCATATCATCTGCAAACAATGACAGTTTTACTTCTTCTTTTCCAATTTGGATGCCTTTTATTTCTTTGTCTTGCCGGATTGCCCTGGCTAGCACTTCCAGCACAATGTTGAATAACAGTGGTGACAGCGGGCATCCTTGTCTTGTTCCTGATCTTAGAGGGAAGGCTTTCAGTCTCTCACCATTGAGTACTATGCTGGCTGTGGGTTTTTCATATATGCTCTTTATCATGTTGAGGAAGTTTCCTTCAATTCCTACCTTTTGAAGTGTTTTTATCAAAAAGGGATGTTGGATTTTGTCAAATGCTTTTTCAGCATCTATTGAGATGATCAATTGATTTTTCCCTTTCGAGTTTTTAATGTGTTGTAATACATTGATTGTTTTTCTGATGTTGAACCATCCTTGCATGCCTGGAATGAACCCCACTTGGTCATGGTGTATGATTTTTTTAATGTGTCTTTGGATTCGATTTGCAAGTATTTTGTTGAGGATTTTTGCATCTATATTCATTAGGGAGATTGGCCGGTAGTTTTCCTTTTTGTAGCATCTTTGCCTGGTTTTGGTATTAGATTGATGTTAGCTTCATAAAATGAGTTAGGTAGTGTTCCATTTTTTTCAATGTTTTGAAAGAGTTTGAGTAAGATTGGTGTCAGTTCTTTCTGGAAAGTTGGTAGAATTCCCCTGTGAAGCCATCTGGCCCTGGGCATTTATTTGTGGGAAGATTTTTGATGACTGATTGGATCTCTTTGCTTGTGATGGGTTGGTTGAGGTCTTCTATTTCTTCTCTGGTCAGTCTAGGTTGTTCATATGTTTCCAGGAAATTGTCCATTTCTTCTACATTATCCAGTTTGTTGCCATACAGTTGTTCATAATATCCTCTTATAATTTTTTTAATTTCTTCAGGATCTGCAGTTATGTCACCTTTTTCATTCATTATTTTGTTTATATGGGTCTTCTCTCTTTTGATTTTGTCAGTCTAGCTAGGGGCTTGTCAATCTTGTTGATCTTCTCAAAGAACCAACTTTTGGTGATATTTATCCTTTCTATTGTTTTTTGTTCTCTATGTCATTTATTTCTGCTTTAATCCTTGTTATTTCTTTTCTTCTACTTGGTTTAGGATTGGTTTGCTGTTCATTTTCTAGCTTCTTCAGTTGATCCATTAGTTCTTTGATTTTGGCTCTTTCTTCCTTTTTAATATATGCGTTTAGTGCTATAAATTTCCCCCTTAGCACTGCTTTTGCTGCATCCCATAGGTTTTGGTATGTTGTGTTCTCATTTTCATTCGTCTCTATATATTTAGCAATTTCTCTTGCTATTTCTTCTTTAACCCACTGATTGTTTAGGAGTGTGTTGTTTAACCTCCAGGTATTTGTGAATTTTCTAAGTCTCTGATGGTTATTGACTTCTAATTGTATTCCATTGTGGTCAGAGAATGTGCTTTGAATAATTTCAATCTTTTTAAATTTATTGAGGCTTGTTTTATGTCCCAGCATATGATCTATTCTGGAGAAAGTTCCGTGAGCACTAGAAAAGTATGTGTATCCTGGTGATTTGGGATGTAATGTCCTGTAGATGTCTGTTAAATCTAATTCATTTATCAGATTGTTTAGGTTTTCAATTTCCTTATTGGTCTTCTGTCTGGTTGATCTATCTATAGGAGAGAGTGATGTGTTGAAGTCTCCCACAATTATTGTGGAAACATCAATTGCTTCCTTTAGTTTTGCCAGTGCTTCTCTCATGTATTTTGTGGCACCTTGATTGGGTGCATAGACATTTACGATTGTTATTTCTTCTTGCTGAATTGCCCCTTTTATTAGTATGTAGTGGCCTTCTTTGTCTCTCAAAACATCCCTGCATTTGAAGTCTATTTTATCTGAGATTAATATTGCTACACCTGCTTTCTTTTGGCTGTAGCTTGCATGAAATATTTTTTTCCATCCTTTCACTTTCAATTTCTTTGTGTCCCTGTGTCTAAGATGAGTCTCTTGTATGCAACATATTGATGGTTCATTTTTTTTTGATCCATTCTGCGAATCTATATCTTTTAATTGGGGAGTTTAATCCATTTACATTCAACGTTAAAACCGTGAAGGCATTTCTTTAATCGGCCATCTTATCCTTTGGATTATGTTTGCCATATTTTTCCCTCTCTCTATTAATATCCTTTATTGTACCCATACCGAATCTCTTTAGTACTGAACCTTTCTCCAAGTCTCTCTGTCCTGTCTTTGTTTCTCTGTCTGTAGGGCTCCCTTTAGTATCTCCAGTAGGGCAGGTCTCTTGTTAGCAAATTCTCTCAGCATTTCTTTGTCTGTGAAAAATTTAAGCTCTCCCTCAAATTTGAAGGAGAGCTTTGCTGGATAAAGTATTCTTGGCTGGAAATTCCTCTCTCTCAGAATTTTAAATATATCGTGCCATTGCCTTCTCGCCTCCATGGTGGCTGCTGAGTAGTCACTACTTAGTCTTATGCTGTTTCCTTTGTATGTGGTGAATTGCTTTTCTCTTGCTGCTTTCAGAACTTGCTCCTTCTCTTCTATGTTTGACAGTGTGATCAGTATATGTCTCGGAGTGGGTTTTTTTGGATTTATTCTATTTGGAGTTCGCTGAGCATTTATGATTTGTGTATTTATGTTGTTTAGAAGATTTGGGAAGTTTTCCCCAACAATTTCTTTGAATACTCTTCCTAGACCTTTACCCTTTTCTTCCCCTTCTGGGACACCAATGAGTCTTATATTCGGACGTTTCATATTATCTATCATATCCCTGAGGTCCATTTCGAGTTTTTCAATTTTTTTCCCCATTCTTTCTTTTATGCTTTCATTTTCCATTCTGTCATCTTCCAGGTCACTGATTCGTTGTTCAACTTCCTCTAGTCTTGTACTATGAGTGTCCAGAATCTTTTTAATTTGGTCAACAGTTTCTTTAATTTCCATAAGATCATCCATTTTTTTATTTAGTCTTGCAATGTCTTCTTTATGCTCTTCTAGGGTCTTCTTGATTTTCCTTCATATCCCGTACTAGGGTCTCATTGTTCATCTTTAGTTCTTTGAGTAGCTGCTCTAGGTGTGTCTCTTCTGGTCTTTTGATTTGGGTGCTTGGGCTTGGGTTATCCATATCGTCTGGTTTTTTCATATGCTTTATAATTTTCTGTTGTTTTTGGCCTCGTGGCATTTGCTGTCCTTGATAGGGTTCTTTTAGGGTTTGTAGACCAGTTGAAGTCCTTATCTCTAATTTATCAGATCTACAGCTTCGTGGAGTACACTTTCTCTAACTAACCAGCAGGTGGCGTCCACGAGCCACCTGTTCTCCACAAGCCAGATCTCCCCTGCTTAGCCTTTTTGGTGAGTGGGGGAGTGAGTCTTGTGGGGCCCAATTGGTGTCCCAAGCTTGCGTGTGTAGTTGGTGTTGCCTGCCCTGTATGTGGGGCGTGTTTCTGGGCAGTCGGGGAGGGGGCGTGGCCCTAACAATCAAATCTCCCTGATGATCCTAGAGTTTTAAAGCTACTGCAATAGTCTAATCCTTCAGTTCAGTCCTGCCACAGTTTGTCTCTGCCACTGACCCACAAGTCTTTGGTATTGGCGTATGGCTCCTGAGACTTGCAAGTGGGCCCCTCTTCCAGGCTGTGCACCCCGGGTCCTCTGTTGAGGGATGACTGTGCTATGTCACAGGTGAGTGCCGTCCCCCCAGGGCAGTTCTGGGCTGCTGGGCTGTGTTGGGAGGCTCCCAGTCTGCTCAAATGATGGCTGAATGGGGCTCTGTTAATTCACACTGCTCCCCCTTCCCAGCTCTGGGACATTCAGCTGAGGTTGCAGGGAAGGCTAATGTCCACGCCCAGTTTTGTGGTGTGTGCCTGTTATTTGAAGCACTTCCGTCACACTGGGTTGTCTGGGGCAGCTCTGGGCTATGGGGCTGGCGATGGGCAGGAGTGTTTCCTGTCCACCAGGATGGTGGCTGTGAGCGGACACCCCCCTTTTCTTGGGAAGTTGTGTTGTTTAGTGAATTTTCTCAGCCACTGGATTATTGCCTTTTGTCTCAGAGCTCTCTTATTTCTGCTCTTGACTTGATGTGCCCAAATTTCAATTCTTTGAAGCTTTCTGTATTGAGCTTCTTAGAGTAATTGTTTTAGAAAAAGCAAAAAGGATTTAAAAAAAAAAAAAAAAAAAAACGGCCCTCCTCAGAGATCTAATGGGTTATTGAAATGCTAATAGACAAAGCAACCAGGGCCATTAAGGAAAGGTGCCCTGGGCAGAGAGATCAGCCTTGGTTCGGGATTTGCATATGCGCCTCAAGGCCTGATCTCCGCCCTTCCCCTTTCTGTGTTCACCAGAACTCCAAAAATCCTCTGCTTTTACTTTGGAGCTTCTCGTGTTGTTTTCCTTCTATGCCCGTCTCCTCTCTGCTGGGCTGGCTGCTCTCAGAGTCTCTGGTGTCTGGCCTCAGTCTATCTATGGTTGGAGTTTGAATCAGTAGAATGAGTTTCCGATGAGAGCAGCCACTGCAATTCTCCCTTCTCCTTCCTGGAGCTGACAGCCCCTCCTCCCCCGGGACTGAGCCTGGCAGGGAGGGGCGCGGGTCCCCTGGCCGCAAAAACTTACAGATTTCGCTGATCTCAGCAGTTCCACGTTTTCATGAGTGTTGTATGAAGTATGCCCAAAGACAGATTGCTCTGTGGTGTCCAGTCCACGCAGTTCCTGGCTTTTTACCTACTTTCCTGGAGGAGTAACTCACTCACATTCATCTTTGTTCAGCGTACTTACAATATTGTGTTACCATCACATGCTATGCTATCCATTCCATTTCTGGATCTATACAACCAATCTTGTTGGACCTTCTGTACTCCTTCAGTATCAAATGCCTGATCTTTAACTTCTTTCTATCTCCTGATAACCAGTGTTCTCAACTCTCAAAATTCGCTCATCAGTGTTAGTCCATATTAGTGAGACCATACATTATCTGTCTTTTTGTTTCTGGCTAATTTTACTCAATGTAATGTCTACTGTCTACCATTTTGTCTTTTGGATTTTATATATCATATATTATTTTATTTTTAATTTTTCCTCTCTCTCTCTTTTTACCTCTACTGATAGTCTTCATTTCTACACTCTTCTCCAAACTTCTCTATCCTGTCTTTTCCTATTTGCCTGTAGTGCTCCCTTTAGTATTTCTTGTAGAGCAGGTCTTTTGTTTTCAAACTCTCTCAGTGTCTGTTTGTGCGAAAATATTTTTAAATTCTCCCTCATTTTTGAAGGACAGTTTTGCCGGATATACAATTCTTGGTGGGCAGTTTTTCTCTTTCAGTAGCTTAAATATATCATATCATTGCCTTCTTGCCTCCATGGTTTCTACTGAGAAATGTGCACATAGTCTTATTAAGCTTCCTTTGTATGTGATGGATCACTTTTCTCTTGCTGCTTTCAGAATTCTCTCTTTGTCTTTGACATTTGATGATCTGATTATTAAGTGTCTTGGAGTCAGTCTACTCATATCTATTCCATTTGGGGTATGCTGTGCTTCTTAGATCTGTAATTTTATGTCTTTCATAACAGATGGAAATTTTCAGTGATTATTTCTTCCATTATTCTTACATACATATTTCCCTTCTCCTTCTGGGGTACCCATAACATGTATATTCATGCGCTTCATGTTGTTTCAGTTCCCTGAGACCCTGTTCACATTTTTCCATTCTTTTCCCTGTCTGTTCTTTTGTGTGTAGGATTTCAGATGTTCTGTCCTCTGGTTCAGTAATCCTTTCTTCTGCCTCTTCAAATCTGCTGTTGTATGTCTCCTTGTGTTTTTCATCTCTTCTATTGTGCCTTCCATTCCTGTAAGTTCTGCCAATTGTTTTTTCAAACTTTTGAGTTCTTCCTCATGTTTGCCCAATGACTTCTTTATATCCTTCATCTCTTTTGCCATATCTTCCCTCAACTCATTGATTTGATTTTTGGATTGATTTGGGAGATTTGTTTGATTTATAATTAGTTGTTTCAATTTCTGTATCTCAGTTGAAGTGTAAGTTTGCTCCTTTGACTGGGCCATATCTTTGTTTTTCCTAGTGTGATTTGTAATTTTTTGTTGTCTAGGCATCTGGTTTCCTTGAATACCCCAGTCAGATTTTCCCAGACCTGACAGGCCCAGGTCTCAGGAGGAGGCTGTATTCAGTATCAGGTTTCCCTGAGGGTGAGACCCAGAAGACTGTCAGACTTTCCTGTGAGGCCTCTAGATTCTGTGCTTTTCCTATCCTGCCTGTGCCACTTTGAATGTATCATGTCCCCCAAAACACCATTATCTTTGATGCAATCTTGTGTGGGCAGACGTATTAGTATTGATTAGATTCTAATTCTTTGATTGAGTGTTTCCATGGAGATCCAACCCACCCAACTGTAGGTAATAACTCTGATTAGATAATTTCCATGGAGTGTGTCCCTGCCCATTCAGTATGGGCCTTGATTAGTTTACTGGAGCACTATATAAGCTCAGACAGAAGGAGCGAGCTTGCTACAGCCAAGAGGGACACTTTAAAGAACACACAGGAGCTGAGAGAGGAGCCACAGCTTACAGAGCCCTTTTGGAGATGGCCTTTGAAAGCACTCTTTTGCTCCTGAGAAGCTAAGAGAGGGCAAACGCCACAAGAGCAACTGAGGGTGACATTTTGAAGAGGAGCTGTAGCCTAGAGAGGAATGTCCTGGGAGAAAGCCATTTTGAAACCAGACCTCCAGAGCAGATGCCAGCCACAGGCCTTCCCAGCTAACAGAGGTTTTCCGGACACCATTGGCCATCCTCCAGTGAAGGTACCAGATTGTTGATACGTTACCTTAGACACTTGATGGCCTTATGACTGTAACTGTGTTACCAAATAAACCCCCTTTATAAAAGCCAATCCATTTCTGGTATTTTGCATAATGGCAGCATTGGCAAACCAGCAGGTGGTGCTTGTCAGCCTGCAGCTCCCCACTGGCATAAAGAGGCGCAGCATATTTAATTCTCAGTGGACCCTGTCCTGGCCAGAGACCAAAGATGTCAGAAGCCAAGCTTAAGCTGTTTCTGTCCGCATCCCCCCAGGCCCTGGGGTCTGATTTCTCTGAGGAAGGGCTGCCACATGAACTGAGCCTCATCCCTCTCTTTTCTTAGGAAAGATAAGCCCTTTAGGGAATTGTCTCCTACACTTGAGTTTTTCCTTTGACTCTCTGACTATCTTAACTCCACCCTTTCCAGGGTCAGGGCTGACAATGGAAAATGCCTGAGGCTTTCTCTAATGAGCTACCTAGAATGAGAGAAAAAAAGGGAAAAAAAGTAAGAAGTCCCCTTTTCAGAGCCAGTCCCCAGCCCTCCAGTTCACCAGGCAAGAACCAGAATTGGTACTTTGTTCTGTGTGCCCCTCTTCTTGGGACACAGCCCTTTTCCAGTATTCTGATCTCTGCAGACTCCAAAAGCCTCTGTTTTTATTTATTGATGTATTTTTTTCCTATCAGCCCTGCCTCCTTTCTGCCAGGGTAAACCTCCAGGTTCCTTTCCTGCTTACTCCAGGTTTATTTGTGCTTTGAGCATGTATTCAGTAGTCTAAATTTGTTAATTAAAACCACAATTGGAGGTGGTTGAACTACATTCCCTTGTTCCCGGCAGGGACTGCTTCTTTTTCCCACAGCAAAGTTTTGTAACTCAGCCTGCCATGCCGGTGGGGGAGGGGCACCAACTCTGCAGTTTGGGGAGCTTTACTTACAGTTCTATGCTGCAATCTCAGCCATTCCACCCATTCTAGGCTGGTGTAGGATGTGTGTCCAGTTCAGATGTCCCCCAACAGTTGTTCCAGACTATTTACTAGTTGTTGCTGGCTATTTACTAGTTGCTCTAGAGGACTAGGCTAAATTCTACACCTCTCTATGCCACCATCTTGCCCCCTTGTCTTGTAATAATTCTTTTAACTGAAATACAGAACTTTCTTGGATTTCACCAGTTTCCCCACTAATGTCCTCTTTCCATTCCAGGGTCCAGTTCAGGAGCCACATTCTATTTAATTGGCATGTCTCCTTAGCCTCCTCTAATCAGTTCTTTGTCTTTCCTGTT
The DNA here is from genome assembly GCF_015220235.1 of Choloepus didactylus. NCBI lineage: Eukaryota > Metazoa > Chordata > Mammalia > Pilosa > Megalonychidae > Choloepus > Choloepus didactylus. The sequence goes on along the minus strand of NC_051334.1, from coordinate 8,730,122 downwards.
CTTGCCACTTTTGGAAAAGTACTGGTCAGCTATTTTGTAGAATGCCCATCCATTTGGGTTTGTCTGGTGTTTTCTCATGATTGCAATGAGGTGATGCATTTTGGGAAAGAATACATGCAACATCATTTGATCACAAAATGTCACTTTTGTTTATCTACATTAGTAGACTAGCCTGAGTCTGTTCATGGCTTTTGCTTTCACCAGTCAGCCACATCCTCTGGTCCTGTCTGGGAGGTCGCATGGTCATTTCTTGTTGGGCAGATGCAATATTGAGGATACAAACCATGGCTAAGGGACTGAAGGAAGCCGTCTTGTAATAGTTGCCTCTCTACCAACTGACTGGACCGGCTATATTCTCATTCTGCATGAGAATATTCAGCTAATAGAAATAGAAGAGAAAAAAATAGAAAAATTATTTTCTCTTCAGAAAAGAAAGCATTCTTTTCTCTTCTTGTAATTTGGATTTTCTCTTCCCCATCACATGCAAAGCTGTCTAGTAGGCTGCTGCCTTGTCTGTCCTTCTAGCTACCCTGGGTCATCAACAGGCATTTCTTTGGGTCCTGCATTTGTTGGTGTGTGAGGCTGGGAAAAAATCAAGTTCTAACTGCTCTTTGTCATTCCCCTATCTGAGGGGGGAGGAAGAGCTGGGCTTTGAGTAAATACTCAAATACAGAAGCAGCATTCCTTTGTTCTTGTTCTATACTTCTCTCTTGTTAAAAGCACTGGAATAAACACAATTCTACCAAAATGTTAGCAGTGTGTGCTGTTTTCTTTCATTTGCCAAGATTATTTTATAATAAATACCATTGGAAAAAAGCCAGTGGTCAGCATCCTCAGTGATTACATTAATGGCCCCAGAGCAGAAAGTATGGATTTAGGAGGTTCTTTGCCAAGGGAAGCCATGAATATCTGGTTTATAATGCATTCCTTGAATATGCTGATAGCGTTACCTTTGAGCTTGATTTTAACTCAAATATTTCTCTTGGTGGACAAAAATTGATGTGATCATTTCATACGGTATTCACTAATTATTTTTTAGAAGGTAAACCTGAGGTAAAATTTCTTTTAAAACTGATTGGTACTAAAGCAGATGATTGTGATATGCCTCCATGGGAGGAATTTATAGATTAAATTAGATAATCATGTTTGTCAAGAACAATTTTAGTCAAATGGAATAAATAGGTTTTCTTCAGAATTTTGTTCCCTTGGCTAATACCATATCTTAGTTTCACCTGTCACTTCTATACTTTAGAGGTCCAGATTTTTATTTTTTGCCCCAGCTGAATCCTATTCCCATATTTCCATTTGCCTACAGGATATTTCTACTTGTAGGTTCCACCATCAAACTCTAAATATTCAAAATAATTACTGATCCTTTCCCTCAATATAAGAAAAGTAAACAAATGAATTAACAAACCACAACCAGCTCTTCCCCTGAACTATCTTACTTTCTTATGTGATAAATATTTTCAAAACCTTGGAGTTTTGAAGGCATTTTGATTGTTCTTCTCTTTTCTGTATTCAAATGGCCTCCAAGACTGCCTATTCATTTTCCTATGAAATGTTCATATTTATCCTTGTTTGTTTATACTGGCACTGACCCTCATTTCTCATACTGGGCCTACTAACTCATTTCTCAGTTGATGGGTTCTCCTCATTTTAATTCATGCTCTCCACTAATGCCATCATGTGACTTCCTGTTATGAAGTCCCTGTTAGCATCAAGACAATCTCGGCCTTCATGCAAACCCTACATATAGTCATAATCCTAGTACCCATCATTCCCTGGCAGGTCTCCTTTGTTCTCACTCTTCATTGTCCTCATTTCACCTTCTTTGCCCTTCCCCTCACCCGGATTGCCACCTTCTCTCGGCTTTATCGAAATCCAGAACACTTCAAAGATTGAGTTCAAGTCCCACAGTCATCCTCCAAGCTCTAAAAACCAAACAACAGAAAACACTCAAGTAATTTGTTTGAGAAGAAATTCAGAAAAAAAGTAAAATGAAATAAATATGGTTTGCTTAATTCTTGAGAGAATGACATAAAATGACATCTTTTTCCAGCTAAGTTCTCACAGGACCTATGGAGTTGGACAATTGGGATGAGGACCCTGGTAGCCACTTAAAATGAGCAGATTAAAGTTTTTCTTCTTTAAAACGGACGTAATTTCTCACCCCACCCCCCAAAACTGCTGTGGATGAGATGGTTAGAGTATTGAGTAGCTTATATTAATATCAGAGACAGAAAATTTATAGAATAGAATTTTTTCTTTGGGAATACAGTTCTATGAACTTTAACACATGTATAGATTGTGTAACCACCACTACAATCGGTAGACAGAACAAGTCCACCACCCCCAAAAACTCCTTCAGATTATCCATTTATAGCCCCACTCTGCCCCCACTGGCAACCACTGATCTGTTCCCTATCACTATAGTTTTGTCTTTTCAAGACATATAAATGGAATCATACACTATGTAATCATTTGAGACTGACTTCCTTCACTCAACATAATGCAATTGAAATTCATCCAAGTTGTTGCATGTATCAGTAGTTTGTTTCTTTTTATTACTGAATGGTATTCCATGGTATGGATTACCACAGTTCATTTATCCATTTCACCCATTAAAGAACATCTGTTTTGTTTCCAGTTTAGGACAATTGTGAATAGAGCTGCTATAAACATTTGTACACAGGTTTTTGTATGAACGTGAGTTTTCATTTTGCTAGAGTAAATTCCCAGGAGTAGGATTGTTGGGTCATATGTTAAGTGTATGTTTAACTTTATGAGAAACTGCCATACCACTTTCCAGAGTGGCTGTACTATTTTGCATTCCCACCACCAATATATGCGAGTTCCGGTCGCTCTGTATCCTTTTCAGCACTTAGTATTGTCAGTCGTTTCTGTTTTAGCTATTCTAATTGATGTGTAGTGGGCTCTCATAGTGGTTTTGATTTGCATTTCCCTAATGGCTAATGATGCTGAACATTAATATTTATAAGAGAATATTCTTCCTAGGTTTCTCCAGGTAAGAGCATAAGGGAGGCATTTATTTCCTAGCAAGGGTGGAGGTGTTCAGTTAGTCTTGGAGTTAGCAGTGGCAACAAGGTTCAATTCCTGAAGAGAGTAGCACATCTCTGGTGACAATGTGGTTGCAGAAAAGTTGAGGTTTTGGAGGCAGCATAAACTGTAGTATTAGAAGCTTGAGAAGGGCCAGCTGAAGTTTACTTACCAGTTCAGTTTCATGATTTCATTTTCGGAATTGCTCCCCGAAGCTTGGTTTCGAGCCACTCCTTGATTCTGTTAGCTGCCTGATATTGTCTTTTTTTTTTTCTTTTTAATTTTTATTGGGATTGTTCAGATACCATACAATTATCCAAAGATCCAAAGTGTACAATCAGTTGCCCCTGGTACCCTCATACAGCTGTGCATCCATCACCGCACTTAATTTTTAGAAACTTTTCAGTACTCCAGACAAGAAATAAAGTGAGAGATGAAAAAAGAAAAAGAAAAAAAAAAAAAAAAAGAAAAGGAAACTCGAATCCTCCCATATCCCTAACCAACCCCCCTCAATTGTTGACTCGTAGTGTTGGTATAGTACATTTGTTACTGTTTATGAAAAAATGTTGAAATACTACTAACTGTAGTATATAGTTTGCAATAGGTATATATTTCTTCCCTATATGCCCCTCTATTATTAACTTCTAGTTGTATTGTCATACATTTGTTCTGGTTCATGGAAGAGTTTTCTAATATTTGTACAGTTAATCATGGACATTGCCCACCACAGGATTCAGTTTTATACATTCCCATCTTTTGACCTCCAACTTTCCTTCTGGTGACATATATGACTCTGAGCTTCCCGTTTCCACCTCATTCACGCACCATTCAGCACTGTTAGTTATTCTCACATCTTGCTACCGACACCTCTGTTCATTTCCAAACATTTAAGTTCATCCTAGTTGAACATTCTGCTCATACTAAGCAACCACTCCCCATTCTTAAGCCCCGTCCTATAGTTTGGTACCTTATGTTTCATGCCTATGAGTTTACATATTATAATTAGTTCTTATCAGTGAGACCCTGCAATATTTGTCCTTATGTGTCTGGCTTATTTCATTCAGTATATTGCCCTTGAGGTTTTGTCATCAACCCATTTTTTTTTTTAAGATGGTTTTGTTCACACACCATACATTCCATCCTAAGTAAACAATTGATGGTTCTCTGTATGGTCACATATTTATGTGTTCACCACCTTCACCACTGTCTATATAAGGGCATCTACATTTCTTCCACAAGGCAGGAGGGAGAGTCAAAGAAGGTAGAGAGGCAAAAGAAGAAAAAAATGACAGCTAGGAAGTAGCAAAAGGAAAAGTAACCTTAAATCAAAGTAAAGGGTCAGACAACACCACCAATGTCAAGTGTCTAACATGCCTCCCCATCCCCCCCTCTTATCTGCATTTACCTTGGTATATCACCTTTGTTACATTAAAGGAAGCATAATACAATGATTCTGTTAGTTACAGTCTCTAGTTTACGTTGATTGCATCCCTCCCCCAATGCCTCCCCATTTTTAACACCTTGCAAGGTTGACATTTGCTTGTTCTCCCTCGTAAGAGAACATATTTGTACATTTTATCACAATTGTTGAACACACTAGATTTCACCAAGTTACACAGTCCCAGCCTTTATCTTTCCTCCTTTCTTCTGGTGTCTCACATGCTCCCAACCTTCCTCTCTCAACCATATTCATAGTTATCTTTGTTCAGTGTACTTGCATTGCTGTGCTACCATCTCCCAGAATTGTGTTCCAAACCACGCACTCCTGTCTTCTCCTATCACTCTGTAGTGCTCCCTTTAGTATTTCCTGTAGGGCGGGTATCTTGTTCACAAAGTGTCTCATTGTCTGTCAGAAAATATTTTGAGCTCTCCCTCATATTTGAAGGACTGCTTTGCTGGATATAGGATTCTTGGTTGGTGGTTTTTCTCTTTCAGTATCTTAAATATATCACACCACTTCCTTCTTGCCTCCATGGTTTCTGCTGAGAGATCCGCACATAGTCTTATTAAGCTTCCTTTGTATGTGATGGATTGCTTTTCTCTTGCTGCTTTCAGGATTCTCTCTTTGTCTTTGACATTTGATAATCTGATTATTAAGTGTCTTGGCATAGGCCTATTCATATCTCTTCTGTTTGGAGTATGCTGCGCTTCTTGGATCTGTAATTTTATGTCTTTCATAAGAGATGGGAAATTTTCATTGATTATTTCCTCTATTATTGCCCCTGCCCCTTTTCCCTTCTCTTCTCCTTCTGGGACACCAATGATACATACATTCTTGTACTTTGTTTCATCCTTAAGTTTCCAGAGACGTTGCTCATATTTTTTCATTCTTTTCTCCATCTGCTCCTTTGCGTGTAGGCTTTCGGGTGTTTTTTTCTCCAGTTCCTGGGTGTTTTCTTCTGCCTCTTGAGATCTGCTGTTGTATGTTTCCATTGTGTCTTTTGTCTCTTGTGTTGTGCCTTTCATTTCCATAGATTCTACTAGTTGTTTTTTTGAACTTTCGATTTCTGCCTTATGTATGCCCAGTGTTTTCTTTACAGCCTCTATCTCTTTTGCGAAATTTTCTCTAAACTTTTTGAATTGATTTAGCATTAGTTGTTTAAATTCCTGTATCTCAGTTGAAGTGTACATTTGTTCCTTTGACTGGGCCATAGCTTTGTTTTTCTTAGTGTAGGTTGTAGTTTTCTGTTGTCTAGGCATCTGACCTCCTAGGCCACCCCAATCAGGTTTTCCCAGAGGAGAACAGGCTCAGGTCACAGAAGGAGGAAATATTCAGTATCTGGTTTCCCTGATGGTTTTTCTTAGATGATTGATACACCTGTGCTTTTCTGCCCAGCAGGTGCACCTGTCAGCCTGTCACCGGCTGGTGTAAGAGGGTGTGGCCTGTGGCTCTCCTCCCCCAGGCTTTGGGGTCTGGTTCCGGAAAGGCAGGCAGTAGAGCTGGGCTCCTCCCTTTCCTCTTGGGAAGCTATGCCCCCTCAAGAGAGGCCAACTGCATATTAATAAGTTCTTTGTTTCTCTGACTCTGCTGATCAAAGTGTTTTGATTTTAAAATGGCTGAGGCTGTCTTTACTGCAAAGCACTGAGGGCTGAAAACGGCTAAGGTTTTCTCCACAGAGAGAGAAAGGGACAGAAAAGCTTCCAGCTTCACCCGTCAGCCAGAGATAGCACCCGATCCTCTGGGCTCCCCGTCCTGAGACAGATATGTCCCCCGACTCTCCCAAGGTCAGTTGTCACCAAAAGCCTCTGTCTGCTTCTTGAGGATTCGCTGTCTGTATTGAGCAGTTAACATTAAAACCCCAGTTGGAGCTGGGCTGAGAGAGTGCAGCTCTCTAGCACCATGAGGCTTCCATGAGGGAGGGGCTCTCGGCTCTTGGCTCTCAGCGCAGGTCCACAGTTTTACTTACAGATTTAATGCTGAGATCTTGGGCATTCCTCCCAATTCAGGTTGGTGGATGATGAGTGGACAGTCATGTTTGTCTCCCCGCAGTTATTCCAGGTTATTTACTAGTTTTTTGGTCATTTATGAATTGTTCCAGTGGGGGACTAACAGTCTTCCACGCCTCTATATGCCGCCATCTTAGCTCCTCTGCCCGATATTGTCTTAACCCCTTTTCTGGTTAGCTGGAGTTAGCATCTAGAAACTAGACTACAACAATGAATTATATACTGTATCAGTTATCTGTGGCCACAGTAAAGCTGTGTAACAAGGAACCATAAGCACTGGTGGCATGCAACAATAAATGCTTATTTTTGCTCATGGGTCTGTAGTTCAGCACCATGGTTCTGTTGACCTTGGTGGAACTTGACTTGACTAGGCTGGGCTTGCTCATGCATATGCAGCCAGCTGATGTGTTAGCAGGGGATAAGTCATCTCTTTTCCATGTGGTGTCTCATCCTCCAGCAGACTAGCCTGGACTTGTATTCATGGTGGATGCAGTGTTGTAAGAGATGAAAAAGAAGCTACCAGGCTACTTGGGGCATATCCTAGCAGATGGCACACATCACTTCTGCTGCCTATTATTGGTCAAGTCACAAGGCCAGCCCACATTCAAGGGCTGGGGACATAGACTCTGCCTATTGATGGAAGCTGCTGCCGTTTGGCAAAGAGCTTGGGAAATAGGGTGAGGGAGAGAAATGGGGCCAGTCCTGCAATCATTCTACTCCATATATAAGTGGCTTGGAATTTTGAAATGTGCGTATAAAAACAGAGTCCAGATGGAAATACATCAAAATATTAAATTGTAGTATCTCTCAGTGAATTAAAATTTTCCTTTTGTATTTTTGTATTTTCAATTTTTCTATAGTAAACAAGTATTATTTGTGTAAATTAAACAATAATTGTAAAAAATTAACAAAATGTATTGGGGATATAGAAGGGGAAGTGATTTTTCCTCTCTTTGAGGGAGGGGCTAACATTTCCCCCCAAAAGCAAGAACTATAAATAGCAGCCCAGTAGGGGGTAAACTTGCCCAGAATTTTTTGTGTATAAAATGTTAAATACTGTATTTTTGGATGGAAACCTCTGATTTTTACCAAACCTTCAGAGTTTTTATAGTCTAAAATAGTTATCTATCAAGAAGAAAGAATGTAGAAGAAGAAAAATTCTAGTGTTAGCCTCTTAAATTTGGGGAGGGAATGCTGCACTGTGGCCTTTTATGTTGGTTTGTTGTTGGCTGGCCTGGGGAATCATGGCTGGGGCAATGACTACAGAAATCTGCTTTATTGAGATTTGATTTACATGTCATACAATTCACTGATTCAAAGTGTATGATTCAGTGTTTTTCAGTATATTCACAGGGTTGTGAAACCATCACCACAATCTAGTTTTAGAACATTTTTGCCTCCCCACCTCTCCACCAAAGAAACCAGTATCCATTAGCAGTGACTTTCCATCTTCCCCCCACCCCAGAACCCTAACCCTAACCCTAATCTATTTTCTTTCTCTATGAATGATTTACCTATTCTGGACTTTTCATATAAATGGAATCATGTAATATGTGGCCCTTTATGACTGGCTTCTTTCACAGAGCATAGTGTTTTCAAGGTTCATCCATTTTGTGGCATGTATCAGTACTTTTTCCAATTGTGTTGCTGAATAGTATTCCCTTGGAAGGATAGAAAACACTTTGTTTATCCATTCTTCAGTGATGTACTTTTGGGTTTTGTCTGCTGTTTGGCTATTGAGAATAATGCTGCAGTGAATATTTGTGTCAAGTCTTTGTGTGGACATAGGTTTTTCAGTTCTCTTGGGTATATACTAGGAGTGGAGTTTCTGGATACACCAAGGTTTAAACAAACTGTTGGTTTGGCAAATACAATAGTTGATTTTGCTGGGGACTATAATATTTTGGCCTAACCAAGGTGTGACCATAAGGTGTGATATGAGTAAACATCTGAGGAGAGTTCCCACCAAAGAGCTCTACAGATTTGGCATCAAAGCGAATAAGTGCCCAGCAACTTAAGGTGACTATTTCTCAAGTGGTTGTGTAAATTCTGCTGCTTATTTCTAAGATGTACTGCATATATAAGAATTAAATGTTATATTTCATATTAAATATATGGTTTATTGCACCTAGTTGATATTAACATGCATACACAAGTGAATGGGAAAAGATTAAGTGGGTCTTTGCCCATGGACTGGAAATAAGTCAAAGAAGGGGTAAAGTCGTTAACTATTTATTGGCCTGTCAAGCAATGTAGAACAAGTCTGGCCTGTCAAACAATGTTTATTACTTAATTTTTTTTGAAATGATACTTTTCCATAGGGAGAAAGAACATGATGAGAAAATAAAAAAGATGGGAAAGCAAGCAATGTTGTCAACCTTTTGCCAGAATGATATGATTGATAATTACATGCAGCTGAGTAGAAACAATGTGGGCATGCTTAGAATTTGCTGAAGTGGTTTTTATGCTTTCCTCCCTGTGGGCTGTTAAAATTCTTCAGCCTAATGGTATTTTAACAAGGAGAACATTGCCTTTTTCCCTCACTGACACTATTCAAGCATGCAGAATGTATGTCTTGTTGAAACGTTCCAATGGTAGGTTGTGGAAATATTTATAATGTGTGTATCAGCTTATTCTCCTAATTTAAATGCATGATGTAATTTGTTTTTATTTTTCTCCAAAGTCTTGCCATGCCCATATGAGCAAATTTATTACATCACTTGTTACTTTACCAAGATGGCATGTGTGGTGTGCACTTCTGGCTGAAAGCGGCAGTTCAGCCTATCACAACTAAAAGGTTCTCCTCCCTCTTAAATGATGAAGCTTTGAGTTACTTGCCCTATGATTGTAGGTAGGTCCCAGGCTACTTGCTGTTATTGCTGAAGGACAAGAGAAATGCTTTTGGAAGACATTTTCTCCCCTCTGGGCAATATTTTGGGAACCACAGATGTCCCCTTCTTCTACAGGAGGAAATAGATTTTGCTTTCTGTACTCCCTGCAAGTATAGTTTTGGCAAGTCTTTGCTGTCCCTGTTAATTCAGCAGGACTGCAGATTTGAAGGATATGGTGAATGCCAAAGCAAGAGGCCAAATTTGGCTTGTTTTCCCTGAAGTGGAATATGTTGCTTATACTGTGATCCTTTGTGAAATCAGATAATTAGGGGCCCACTTGTCTGTCCCAAGAAATCTTTGTCTTCTCCCTATACTTTCTCCAACTTACCAGCCAGGAAAAAACATGATGAATCAATCCCTTAATGCCAGCAAGTATTCCTTAAATATGCATGACCTGCCACTGTCCAAAGCCTTGTGATGTAGACTCCCTTAGCCTTTAGACAGCTGACAATTTTAGTTTGGTAGTACGCAGGGAAAACATACCAGTATCAAATTGGGGTAAAACTGTATAGAGATGCTTAACAAGCTCATCCAAATTTAGAGAAGGAAGGATTTGGGGTGTTTGGGAGTAATCAAAAAGGTCTTGTAGAAAAGGTGGGGAGGAGGCTTCACCTGGCTCTGGAAGTGGATAGAATTTCAATATATAGATGTGTAGGTACTCTCCGGGTGTTTGAGGTTAGGGAAGAAACATGAGCAATAACTTGGAGAGAGAAGCAACCTAAACAACAGCTCTAGGGAAGAAGCCATCACTGTGTAGGGGAAATTGTGACAGCATCCCAGTTATAGGATAAAGCCACACAACTGCAGGGCATGTTTTTAAGCATCCTCACAAACCTCTTATTTTCTTAATGTTTTCTCATTTGTCCTGTCACTTACTTTAAGGTACGAGGTCCTTTAAGGTGAGGACAGTGCTGTTCTTCGCTTGATGTCTTCACTTTTTAAAACACCATGATTTTGGAAGAAAACCAGTGCAGAGAGCCTTCTTCTTTGATGAAGTGAAACAATTAGTATTTGGGGTTTTTTGTTATGTTCAGATGGGAAGTCAAGCACAGACATAAACCTAGAAATTAATGCAGGCACCATGTTTGTGTTTACTTGAGAATGGATGTAGAATCAACAGATTTAGCCTGATGAGAGAGCCGTGAGGGTGAGTTAGGGAGAGGTTGGTTTCCCCAGGGCATTGCTCGTGTGTCCCTTTTCCATTTTATTGGATTTTAAAACGGAAGCAGAAGCTTATCAAAAATATTGCTGTGAGGGAACATGTTGAATACGATAGCAGAGAGAGGAGCCCTGCTGCTGCTAACATCAGCAGTCATCCAAAGGTGTACTTTCCTCTGGCACAAAAATCATAGCCGTAGGATGACAGTCTTGCTTACTGAAATCACTTAAAATTTTAATGAAAATTGGCTTAAACTTAAAAGGAGGCTTTAAAAATGTTAGATATGGTGCTCATCTGCTTTTTAAAATGCAATGGTTAAGACCGGGGCATGGGAGTTAGGTGGTGGTGGTGGGTTTGGGAGCGGATTGGTGATTCATTCTCTCTCTCTCTCTCAATTTATATAAGAAAAATAAAATTCTATGAACCTTTATTACCAAACCACAGTGAAGTTGTCTAAAAGGAACATTTTAAAAATAATTTGTACTCTTAATAATCTGCCCCAATGTCTCTTTTTCTTTTTTCTCTCTCTTTTTTTTTTTTTTTGCTTCAGACATGTATTTCTGCTTCCTTCCACTCCTGTTACCTTGTCATTCTCTTATCCTTTCACATTCCTTAGACTCTGTTTCCATTCATGATTTTTTTGGCAGTCAGAAACTCCTCCAGATGAGACTGTCAATTCATGCTTATTGAAACCTCTAATTTCCAGATTAGCTAAATTATAAACCTTCCCATTTACAAATACAGCATTCCTTTACAGCCTAACATTTCTCTAAAAGCGGTGTTCATTATCCTTTATTAGGTCTTATTCATATTAACATACAAAATTAGTATTTTCCACCTTTCTTACTAGCTAATAAGCTTTTAAGTTTTTAAATTTAAACTTTGTATTATAATAGTTATACTGAAGCTACATATGATTTTTCTTTTTATCTGGTAGGAAATAATATGTCCTTCTTTGGGGTTTGGTATCCAAGTTGGGTTTTGTATAGAGGGAAGTAATTTGGCCCTGTTTTCTTTGCATGCCAGCACATTTCTTGTTCTCAGGCCGGACACCAGGAATAATAACTGTTGCAACTGAAAACAAATGGTTTTAATGGAGGGTGTAGAAGGAATTTTAGATCGCAATAAATGCTAAAAATGTCTAAACAGTTCAGCCATACTGGATATGTGTTACGTAGACAACTCATGTAAATGCCCCACATTTGGTTATTTGCACACAGAGCCTAAACATTATTTTAAGCTTCATTTTTAGTGTGTGCTGACTTACAAACAAATTTCAGAGATTTAGGGCTGGCAGATTTATCTCAGCTCACTGAGTTTTCATTGCCTCCATCTACATTTTTCAGTATTATCCTTGCTCTTTCTTGGCTTTACCATTTGCTTCAGTCTGACTATAAATGCTATTCTGTGTGTCCTGTGATCAGAATTTATTTTACATTTGATTGGATATTCCCAGGTACCAAATCCCCAAGTACAGGCTCTTCTACCCACTTGCTATTTCTTCTGGTATGTTTGTTTGTATTTTGCATTCAAGGCATCTGGCCATTGTATGTCTAACTTGGGCTATTAGCTGTCTCCATCGGCCTCTGTTTTGCTTCCTTCTGGGAAGAAAAACTAAAATTTCTCCTCATTACATTGAAAAATTGTCGTTCTTTTATCTCTGACCATATTGTTTTGACAGAAATGCAATCTATTTGTATTATTGAACATCCTTTCTCTGTTTTTCTCTGTAAGGAGAAATTCATCACAATTTATTACCCGAACATTGATGAGATTACTCAAACTCTAATTTCAAAATGTCCCCAGCAAATCATTTTATTTCAGCTAGTCAGCCAGGTAATATGGAAGATTTTAAGATGCCAACAAAAGACAGTATCAAGATTTAGTACTTATTACATCAAACACTTCACAGACAAGGGTAAAAACAATCACTGAAAAATTTAGTTAAGTTTGGAAAGAAGTTGGTAATTCTGGAGAACTATTCAAACTCAGTGAAGTGACTTTTGTGCTTTCCACAGAGACACTTGTGTTCAAACTCTGTTATTAAAAGTTAGCTTTATCTGTTTTCTATTAGTGTATTAGGCTTTTTTTCTTGAATAGAACCTCAAAAAATAGTAAGGCGAATGTTTTTTTTTTTTTTTGCCTCCAGAATAATCAAAATAGAATGGAAGTGAAAACAAAATTTATAATAAAATTTTTGTAAAAGTGTACAAATTGTTAAAATTAATTGATGCAGTCTTAGAAGATTCTTGGAGAATGGCAGGATTTTGTGTCAAATATTGTCATTGCTACTTTTTGACAGATTTTAATGGAATTGCCCTAAACATAACTTTACCATTTCAACTCTTATGTTTGAGGTTTGTTGCCAACCACAGTCAGATTATGATAAAATCTGTGATGTGCTATATAATGAATGCTGTACAACAAGGATTTTTAAAAATAATGGATCTTCAGGAAAAAAATGTATCTTGAAACTTTAATATGTCTTTGAATAAATTATATTTCCCCTTTTGGTCAAGTTTTTTGTTTATATTTATAGCTTATATGTTCATAAGTAAGGCAGTACCGTGAAGCAACATTTTTATTAGAAGGTAGTCCAACTTTCATATTATAGGACCTTTTCATTTCACCTTACACAAAGTGAAATTATGCAAATATTTTAATCAAATGGATCATGGATTAAAATTTTCTGCAGCATATTTGGTTGACTGAGGTTAATGTAAAATTTGGCCTGACCAAAGTTTGGATTTCATATTCCATGGTTACCAGTGAACTCTATAACAAGTTGTGTTTTTCTAGTGGTGGCAAGGATTCTGAAAGATTGTGGCTTTTTTCTGGTTCCAGCCATTTTCTTAGGATTTAGTACTTCCAGTTTCACTATGCTGAGAAGTAGGATAGGATGCTAGTCTGATGTTTGATCTGATGCCCATGGAGATAGCGGCCCCTTTCCCAAAATCCCTGTCGGTATCAAACAAGCAAGTCATTTAATTCTGTGAGCTTGATACTCTTAATTCTTAAGAGAAAGCTGGGGAAGAAACACCATCTCAATTGCTGTCATGGACAATCCCAGAAAAATCTACATAATCTTCTCTCTAAGTCATTGGGGATGTTTGTTCACTTCACAGACTAGATATGCCTGTTATCACGAAGCTTTAGGACAGCTTTCTTGTGGTATCTGCTCTGGTATCCTGATAGCTGTGCAATAGAAAAGAGAAAAAAAACTATAGCAAAAAATACATTCCTTTGCATTCTATGTCTCTAATTGACTATTCTACATTGACAGTAAAAAAAAAAGTTAAAACCAATTACCCCCTTTAAGTTGAATTCACGATGAATAGATGAACAAGTAATCAAAATGAACAAATGCTCTCTTGCTGATGCTGTTAGGAATTATTATCTATTGACCAGATTGACCCAACTTAGTGAACATGAATGCCCTCTACTTAGGGTGTTCATATAATTTATTGTACACCCTGGGCCATGTTGGAATGTGGATGGGATGGTATTAATAATGGCACCACAGAACAGGAATGATCCTGGTGTGTACTGCTCAGACCTCACCCAGAATGCCTTGTTCCCCTCCCTTCCATGTGTATTCAAGCGCTGCCCACTTTGGGGGACCCAGATCAAGTCTTCTCTATGAAGGATCTTGGGAGTACTTTGGCCATCTTTTATCTGAATGATTAAGGCATCAGTAGACAAAGTGTGTCAGCAATTAGGACTTTTTTATACCCCTCAAGGAAAGAATTATGTGTTGTTATCAGATGGATATTTATTTTCTCTCACTGTATTAGTTAGAGTTCTCTAGGGAAACAGAATCAATGAGAGTTAACTATGAATATAAGATTTATAAAAGTGTCTCATGCAACTGTGGGTATGCACGGGTCCAAATTCTGTAGGGCAGGCAGCAAACTGGCAACTCCAATGAAGATGTTCAATGAACTCCTCAGGAAACGAACTGGCAACCTCGATGAACTCCTCAGGAAACGAACTGGCAACTTCGACGAATGTGTTCGATGAACTCCTCAGGAAACAAACTGGCAAATTTGACAAACTCCTCAGGAAACGCTTTGCTGGTCAGCCAAAGAAGAAGTGAAGGTCCTCTATCTGTCTCGCTTAAAAGTCTTCAACTGATTGATTGGATTAAATCCAGCCAACTACATTCTCTCATTGTGGAAGACACACCCTTCGTTGACGTCATCAGTCACAGCTGCAGCCAATTGACTTATGATTTAATAAACCAGCCTGTTGGTTTATTAACCAGCCACAAACATCCTCGCAGCAACAGTTAGGCCAGTGCTTGCTTGACCAGGCAGCTGGGTACCATCACCTGGCTAAGTTGACACATGAACCTAACCATCACAGTCTACCCCTTGTCAACTTGGCAGTTATACACATCACCTAAAACCATACTTTATCTCTAAGTAGAAAACAATAACAGACATACATTTCGCGTAACAATACTCCACTGTGGAAATGCACTAAATCTCTCCAGAATAGGATGCAAGTCCTTGGGTGACATTAACTCTTAAAAATTGATTTCCTTTAGCTTAAATACAGCAAAATGAACAGTACAACTTATGCCATATGATAAGGGGATAAGACAGAGAAGAAAGCAAAGATATTTGCTTTACAGACAAATACAAACATAATCATAACAAAACAGGGAGGAAATATTCATGCTATGATAGTCCTCATTTCTGTAACTGGTCACGTGGCCATAGTTCATATTTATCACTACCCATTCCATGTTCCCTTTACCCTCAGCAAGCACTTCAGCTGGTCATGGTTCTTTGCCTGGTGGGGTGACCCAAAATTTCATTCCTGAAGTTTCTTGGTCATTGGTAGTCCTGCCTGAATTGGGTTGTTGCACTTTTCCATTGACTTTAATCACAGGGCATGATAGTACTAAGAGACGCCCTAGGGGATCTCCTGTATTCCAGGAAAACTCTTCTTTACTTCCATCGTATAGTTGCAGTGCTATTTCCCCTTGATAGTCAGGATCAATCACCTCAGCCAGTACAGTAATCCCCTTCCTTGCCTGTTGATTCAGAGGCATAAGAAGCCCAAAGTGGCCAGGTGGCAGTCTTAACTTCCAGTTCAGTGGGATTATTGTTGTGTTTCCTGATGGAAGCACTCCTCCTTTTGGAACAAAGACTTGTAGACCAGCAATGCTTAAGCTTGCAGGGACAGGAAGCAAAAATTTCCCTAGTGGATCACTAGGAGTGATAGTGAGTGGTGCCACTCCTGTTTCCACCCCTTGATTCCTGGACCCATGAATCCTGGCTATGGGAGAAACAGCACCATAGAGTGGACACTGATTCAGGGCATACATAGCCTCCTGGAGAACACTGCTCCAGCCCTGCAAGGTATTGCCACCTAGTTGGTGCCGTAATTGTCTTCGACAGGCCATTTCACCATTCTATCAACCCAGCTGCCTCTGGATGATGGGGAACATGGTAAGACCAGAGAATTCCATGAGCATGTGCCCATTCCCTCACTTCATTTGCTGTGAAGTGAGTTCTTTGGTCAGAAGCAATGCTGTGTGGAATACCATGATGGTGGATAAGGCATTCTGTAAGTCCACGTATTGTAGTTTTGGCAGAAGCATTTCATGCAGGAAGGCAAACCCATATCCAGAGTATGTGTCTATTCCAGTAAGAACAAATCGCTGCCCCTTCCATGATGGAAGTTGTCCAATGTAATCAACCTGCCACCAGGTAGCAGACTGATCACCTCGGGGAATGGTGCTATATCGGGGAATGAGTGTGGGTCTCTGCTGTTGGCAGATTGGGCACTCAGCGTGGCTGTGGCCAGGTCAGCCTTGGTGAGTGGAAGTCCATGTTGCTAAGCCCATGCATAACCTCCATCCCTACCACCATGACCATTTTGTTCATGAACCCGTTGGGCAATGACAGGAGTTGCTGGGGAAAGAGGCTGATTGGTATCTACCAAACGGGTCATTTTATCCACTTGGTTATTAAAATCTTCTTCTGCTGAAGTCAACCTCTGGTGAGCATTCACATGAGACACAAATATCTTCATGTTTTTTGCCCCACTCAGAAAGGTCTATCCACATACCCCTTCCCCAGACTTCTTTGTCACCAATCTTCCAATCATGTTCCTTCCAAGTCCCTGACCATCCAGCCAAACCATTAGCAACAGCCCAGGAATCAGTATGCAGACGCACCTCTGGCCAGTTCTCCTTCCAAGCAAAGTGAACAACCAGGTGCACTGCTCGAAGTTCTGCCCACTGGGAGGATTTCCCCTCATCACTGTCCTTCAGGGACATCCCAGAAAGGGGCTGCAGTGCTGCAGCTGTCCACTTTCAGGTGGTGCCTACATATCGTGCAGAACCATCTGTAAACCAGGCCCGAGTCTTCTCTTCCTCAGCTAACTGACTGTAAGGAACTCCCCAAGATGCCATAGCTGTGGGCTGGGAAAGAGAAGGTAAGGTGGAAGGAGTTGGGGCCATGGGCATTTGGGCCACTTCCTCATGTAACTTACTTGTGCCTTCAGGACCTGCTCAAGCTCTATCTCGTATATACCATTTCCATTTTATGATGGAGTGCTGCTGTGCACGCCCAACTTTATGGCTTGGTGGGTCGGACAACATCCAGCTCATGATAGGTAACTCAGGTCTCATGGTAACTTGGTGGCCCATGGTTAAGTGTTCTGTCTCTACTAAGGCCCAGTAACAGGCCAACAGCTGTTTCTCAAATGGAGAGTAGTTATCTGCAGAGGATGGTAAAGCTTTACTCCAAAATCCTAAGGGCCTGCATTGTGATTCTCCTATAGGAGCCTGCCAAAGACTCCAAACAGCATCTCTATTTGCCACTGACACTTCCAGCACCATTGGGTCAGCTGGATCATATGGTCCAAGCAGCAGAGCAGCTTGCATGGCAGCCTGGACCTGTCGCAGAGCCTCATCTTGTTCCAGTCCCCATTCAAAACTAGAAGCTTTTCTAGTCACTCGGTAAATGGGCCTGAGTAGCACACCCAAATGAAGAGTATGTTGTCTCCAGAATCCAAAGAGGCCAACTAAGCATTGTGCCTCTTTTTTGGTCATAGGAGGGGCCAGATGCAACAGCTTATCCTTCACCTTAGAAGGGATGTCTTGGCAGGCCCCACACCACTGGACACCTAGAAATTTTACTGAAGTGGAAGGCCCCTGTATTTTTGTTGGATTTATCTCCCATCCTCTGCCATGCAAATACCTTACCAACAAATCTAGAGTAGTTGCTACTTCTTGCTCACTAGGTCCAATCAACATGATATCATCAATATAATGGACCAGTGTGATGTCTCGTGGGAGGAAGAAATGATCAAGATCCCTGAGGACAATATTATGACATAGGGCTGGAGAGTTGATATAACCCTGAGGTAGCACAGTGAATGTAAACTGCTGGCTTGTCAGCTGAATGAAAACTGTTTCTGGTGGTCCTTACTGACAGCAATTGAGAAAAAAGCATTTGCCAGATCAATAGCTGCATACCAGGTACCAGGGGATGTGTTGATTTGCTCAAGCAATAATACCACATCTGGAAAAGCAGCTGCAATTGGAGTCACCACCTGGTTAAGCTTACGATAATCCACTGTCATCCTCCAAGACCCATCTGTTTTCTGCACAGCCCAAATAGGAGAGTTGAGTGGGGATGTGGGAATCACCACTCCTGCATCCTTTACGTCCTTTAAGAGTGGCATTAATCTCTGCAATCCCTCCAGGAATCCGGTATTACTTCTGGTTTACTATTTTGCTAGGCAGGGGCAGTTCTAGTGGCTTCCACTTGGCCTTTCCCACCATAATAGCCCTCACTCCACGAGTCAGGGAACCAATGTGAGGATTCTGCCAGTTGCTGAGTACGTCTATTCCAGTTATACATTCCGGCACTGGGGAAATAACCACAGAATGGGTCTGGGGACCCACTAGACCCACTGTGAGATGGACCTGAGCTAAGACTCCATCGATCACCTGACCTCCATAAGCCCCAAGTCTGACTGGTGGACCAGTGACGTTTTGGGTCTCCTGGAATTAATGTCACTTCTGAACCAGTGTCTAATAATCCACAAAATATCTAATTAGTACAGCTAGTTAGCATCTGACAGTGCTGGGAGATGAAGGCAAGGCTGCTCTTGGCTATGACGTATTGCACCCCCAACCCCACCTCAAACAGGAAGTTGCTTCAGTTCACCAGCCTGTACAGGAGGCCTTCCCGTTCCTTCCTTATAGATCAGAAAAATGAAACCCAGTGCATCGTACCTAGTGAGTGATTCTAGATCATACAGATGGTCAATACTGAGCTTCAGAACTCAAAGCTGCTCTGTCCAACCCCCCTTCAACTCCACGCTTCCTATGAGGAATAAGCATACAAAGCTGGTGCTTGGTAAATAGAGGCTCCTTGAGGGTAGGTAGTGGCAGGTCAGTGAATTGGAAGTGGTGTGAAAAGTGGGAGGATGCTAAGAATGACCCACTGTGGCAGTTCCAGAGGGCTGCCCTGTGGCCTGACCCTTCTGAAGAGGGTGAGGAGAAAGGATGGGGGAAAGTGGAGGCAAGCAGAGGGCCAGGGAAGGTTGGGCCAACTTAAAGGGAACCTACTCATAGGCAAGCTAATAATCATTTCTGTAAGACATCCATGGCATTGGGACAGAGAATGTGTATTGGCACACTGCCAATACTATAGAGGAAAAGGAAACAGGCACATTTGTCTAGGTAGCCACAGTTGTCACCAGCAGTGATTAGATAGTTGCACATATTTTCTGTTGGGATCTCCCAGAGGCAGACTCAGAGCCAAGGGTTTGGGTGCTAGTGATTTATTAAGGATGAGCTTCAGGGAGAAGCCAGCCCAAGAATGGGGTGGGTAGGGAAGAATTCAATCAAGGGTGCAATTTGGGGGGAAGTCCTGGACATGGCCTGATCCCATGGGGTAGTCAGGAGAGTAAATTACACCTCAGAGTTTGTCCCACTGTGAGGTAAGGGCACTGGGATTTTGTACTCCCACAAATAGTCGGTGGCAAAGGATTACAGGCTCTTTTTGCTTGGGTGAGCTGGCTCTAGCATCCAAGGGTACAGGGGCCAGATGCTTAGAAGCAAAGCACTGAAAAGCCAGGGAATGGGCACACAGAGCTGCTAAAAGGGATCTGGGGACAAAGGTGGGCACCAGCAGTCCACCCACCCACCCCCACAGCATGTTTTGAGCTGCATACAGTGATGCAATATATCCAGAGAACTAATTGTATCCTCATAAATACTGTTTCCATATATTTGTGAAAACTCGCAGTTTTAAATTTGACAAATGAGCAGCAGTTCCTGCTGAGTGTGAATGTACCAGTCAGAAGTAGAAATTATATGAAGTTCTTTACACTGTGACCATTTATGCAGAATCTGTGGGAGTTGGAAATAGCTCAATTAAAAATGCAGGTTTTTTTTGGGGGGGGAGGAGTGGATAAAAAAGAGGACAAATAATTCCAAGTCTCCAACTTAGAGAATTAATGTTCAGATCAAATTGGAGCTTTGCAAATGATAATCATGATGCTATGGTTGGGGTGTTTCAATTCTCTGTCCCCAAAGGCAGGTTTTAATCAAGTCATGGAAATAGTAATTCCAAAGACTTTTCTAACAGCAGGATAGCAAATTGTTGTGTATTATTTATTATATTAGGAAGGGAAATATGCCTTTCTGATTGTCATCACCCTATGACACACTTCACCAATTAAGCTGATACCAGAAGAAAATTGGCTTCTCTTACTGTTGTTTTCTTTGCCTAATGTCTTTGCTAGCATTTGTAGGTGTTATCTTAGCTGATCCCCATCCAGCAACAAACAATTGCATATTTCAAGTGTTCCTAAACTTCACTAATAGAGTGGCTTGACAATAGCACTTCATTTCTAGGTCAAATATTAAATATTATATTTTTTAATCCTTGCCATGGGATCATTAGGAGAACATCGCTGTCATTTTTAATGCAGCTACTCTTGAGACATTAAAATACTCCAGCCAGGTCTTAAAAAAAATCTGCTTCCTCTACACCAGGGCCAGCAAACTATGGCCCACAGCCAAATCCAGCCTGCCACCCTTTTTTGTACTGCCTTTAGCTAAGAGTCTTTATGTGGTTAAAAAAAAAAATCAAAAGAATATTTTGTGACACGTGAAAATTAGATGAACTTCATATTTGATTTGTGTCCATAATACAGTTTTATTTGAACACAGCCACGCCTTTTGTTTACAGATTGGCCCTGGCTGCCTTTGCACTCCACCACCAGAGTTGAGCAGTTTAGACAGAGACTATATGACCCTCGAAACCTAAAATAGTTACCATTTTGATCTTTGGCAGAAACCGTATGCTGACCCCTGCTTTAGACTTTTGGACCTCTGCTTGTCCACACTTTGGAACTTTTAAAATATCACTAGAGCACATATGACATGGGGAATCATTCTATGGAGACACTGTGAAAATCTATTTTACCTTTTTAGGGAGGAGTCGATTACAGTTCATTTTGATGAGCATGTTACTTAAAGACACAATGCTGCCACACAGACATAACATGAGTTCTTTTATCTAAACCATATGCTCATTTGAAGCTAGAGTTAGCTTTTAGAGGCCTGAATTGTCTGAAGCATTATCTCTATTCCCTGCAAGTGATTGACACATCCTTTAGTGCAGAGGCCATCATCAACTATCTTCAATTTATCTCTTTCTGGCATTTTAAAAACACAGTGCCAGACAGTTCAGTGGGTCCTTCCATTTGTTATTTTACTTCTTCTCCACAACCCTATAAGTAAATTTTATTTTTCAATTTTAGAAGTGAGGAAACAGGCCCAAAGTGGGGAAGAAGGTGACTTTATTTGCCTAACATCACTTCGCTAAACAAAGGTAGCGCTAGGCTCCCCATCTTAATCCATGTAACTTCTAAGCTTTGCTCAGAGTATTTTATCTTATTGCCAGTCAAAGGAAGAGTGTCATTAAAATGGGTTACAAATCTTTTTTTAACTCATGGATTATACTGTATCCCTAACTCCTCATCTGCATGTCCAAATAGAGAACAATATCTATGCATTCATCAGCCTTTACATCCATCCATCCATCAATCCATCCATCCCTCCTCTTTCCTTCCTCTCATTCACCATTAATTCCAAGCACCAAATATTTACTGAGCACCTGGTACCTGCCAGCCATCTTGCCAACTGCACTAAGCATTAGGCCTACAATTGCTTGCTGCCCTCATAGAGGTTACAATCATTTTCCACCTTGCCAGAGCTGCACAGAGGATGAATTTTATTTGCTCACAGATTTATAGGGCCCAGACATCACCATCACATGTGAACCAGATGTCTACATAGTTTACAATCTGCCCTTTCAGAATCTACTTGACGTGGACTTCTTGGATGCTTTGTTTTTACAGATAGTCTGAAGAGTGGAATGAAGATGTTATAATTAGATTTTAATTTTGAAGGATGACAAATATTCAGGTCCTTACTTTTTTTTGTTAACTAAATGTAGCCCTTTAGATAAATATTTCCTTCAGCGCTACCAAACATATGCCAAAACTTAGTAATAACTATATATATATAGTTTGAAAATATTTGGTTATGCATTTTTCTTGATCTTTCTAAAAGATTTGCAGAGATTACTTGCTGCTTTGAGGGAGCAGAAGCTGGCAGGGGGGTGATTAATAAACCTGACCTCTAAGGGTGAGCAGAGACACACACACACACACACACACACACACACACACACACACACACACACACACACACACACACACACACACTGGTTGCTGGAGCCTCAGATTCTTTTCAGAAGACTTTGCTGGTGAAAACT
The DNA here is from genome assembly GCF_015220235.1 of Choloepus didactylus. Classification (NCBI taxonomy): domain Eukaryota; kingdom Metazoa; phylum Chordata; class Mammalia; order Pilosa; family Megalonychidae; genus Choloepus; species Choloepus didactylus. The sequence continues at coordinate 8,707,746 of NC_051334.1, read as the reverse complement.
TGCAAGTGCTGTGTGCCTGCTGGGTGAAATATGTTTTGGTAGTAATTACTGGTTAGGGTCTGTAAATTTTTCTTTTGGACATCTGGCTGGTTCTCAAAAATTGCCTTTAAGAACTGTATTTTGTAAGTTAAGAGCAGAAGCTATTATTAGCTCTGTGTTTGTGGTTGAAACATGAGGTCAGGTTTGGCAGGGGACACTTAAGGGTGTGCAAAGGCGAGCCTCCGCCCAGCCATCCAATGCCACTCGGTGCCCTGGGGATCAGCTTATTCCTGGGCACAGGAAGAATGGTTTTACCTTCTGCTTTGTGGGAGTATGGGCTTTAATAATGGAATGCTGCTTTTGAGAGTTAGGAATGACTTGCAGCAAATTGTATTTAGAATTCAATGCCCCAATGAAGATATACATATATGTGAATATATGTTTATATATGTATATATGTGTGTATATATCATATTCAATATCCATATCATATTCAGAAGTGCTTAATTATGTCAGAGATCATGTTGGTCTTGTTCATTCTTGTACCCCAAGGCTCCAAGTACAGTGCTTGGTATAAATAGTAAATATTTGTTGAATGAATGCATGAGTAAATGTGTTAGAAATGACAACAAAGGATGGATTTAGAAAGATTCCAGGTGTATGTTAAATTGAAAATTAGAAGTTTGTAGTCAGAGAACGTTGGTAGAGCAAGTACTACCAAATAATGGCAACTCTTCAGGGTAAGGTGAACGTGTCATGAATGGTACCATTGGAATGAATAGGGAGTTCTCTGGACCTGAGCAAATTGAAGAACTGTGAGATTATGGGATGCATTGGAATTTAAGTCCCTAAAGATAAAAACGGAAGATGGAGGTAGAGATGGAGGAGAGTAGGAAGGTCTCCTCCTTCCTTAACTCTCCCTTGGGATGAATTTAACCGATTTCACACAGACATATAAAGATCTGAGACTTGCAGGACTCCTCCAGCGTGTGTGCACACACGCACAAAGACACAGTAGCTCTGAGATGACCACATGATAATAATAATAATTGCTCGTTGTAGGCAGATGACTAAAATTAGCCTTGGTTGTAAGCTATGGAATGTCTAGTATATATCATTGCTTCCTGCTAATAGCAAAGTGGGAAATATTTATATGCATCTGAAATATTTAAACAGAGAACACAATTCCAGTTTTGCCAAAATATTCTTATACTCGTTTTGTGAAAAGGCTCAGTATTAGTCGGGAAAGAGGAGTTGGTCAGTCCTTTGCCCGCTAACTTTGATGTAGTAGATTTTTGGTGGCATTTATAGAGGAGTTCTAGAGAAAAGTGCTTATCACTTCTAGTTCCTCGTGGTACCTAACATTTTGTATGGTTAGATTCTCTTATGCTCCAATGACCTATCTTGTCATAGAGTAACACAGAAGGGAACATAGCCTTGCTTCCGTTTGTGCAGACGCAAAGTATACAAAGAATGTAGCTATTTTAAAAGGAAACTTTTGTGAAAAGAGACTGCTAAGGCTTTCAGTGAGAATTCCTTTAAATCTGCAACAGTAGATAATAATGCAATTCCTTTTTTACAGATTCACTTATACCTTTATTGAATCGGAAGATGATGTTGGGGGACAGTGGCCTTTCAAATGTAACAGAAATATAATTTTTTGTATAGTTTTCAAGTAATTGTCTGAGAAATCATTTTGTGATTTCTATTTCAGAAGCTTAACCATGACAGCAGAATCATAAATATTTTCCCATGTCAAACATTTTAGATGACAGTCAGATCCACCTAGTACATTTTGTTTTCCTCTAAAATCTCAAATATTACATAAGCCAGCCCTTTTCAAAGCTGTGACTTAAAAAAGAGATGGATAGCAGTGTGGTTTATTGCAAACAAAATGGCTCATCTTTGTTTCATTTTTCCCTCAAATTTAGTGACATTCAGTAATATTTTTTATATTTCATTGTTAAGGAAAGTTTACTTATGAGTTTAAAAATAAAGACAACAGGCAGCGAGTTGACTAGAAAACTAACCTTTAGGATTTGGATTTCTTGGAGACAAGAGCTTTATTCTGAGCGGAATGTGTAACCAAAGACTTGAAGGTCTCAAATGCTGCGGTCTGACTCCATAGGGGAAGCCATTTCTCCAAAAAAAATAGCAATCATTTAGTGAGAGTTCATTATTTATCAGGCCAGGTGCTGAGTGAACTATTGCATTTAGTAATCCCACTAATCCTATATAAGTAATATTAGTATCTCCCTTTTACAGATGAGGAAACCAAGGCCCCGAGATTAGCTAATATGACCAAAGTCACACAACCATTAAGTGGCGGAGTCAAGACTTGAATCCAGGAATGTGTTCCTAATCACTTTGATCTAAATACAGTGTCACCACTAAGGTGTCATTGTTCATTACAATTGGGTGAGACATAATAAAGCCAATTTATTATAACCTGGGTATTTAGGTATTCATGGCTAAATCCACTGTTTTTTACATGTTTTAAAAAATCTCAATATAGGTATCATTCTGCAACATATTTTCTTTGCTCACCATAGCTCTAGTTATTCATGCTAATTGTGGGACAGTATTCCAAATCATGAATATAATACTAGTTCATTTGTCTCCTCTTCTGCTGATGAATATTTATTTCTTCCTAACTTTTGTCATTACAAATAATATTGCAGTGCTGATTCTTACATGTCTCTTTGTGTATGTGTGCAAGAGGTTTTTTCTTTGACTGTGGTTCCTAATAAGAAACATATTTTTACATGAAAACACTGTGCTGTCCTGTGATGGGTGCTGTAGTGGCATGCCTGGATTTCTCCTTCCCTACTGAGGCTTGCGTTGGCCGATGGTGGGAGTGTTGATGGCTGATGGCCCCCTCCCTGGGGGAAGCATGTGTGTAATAATTGGTTGAGGTGAGGAAGGGATAATGGCCTGGGCCCCTTGCTTCAATTCCACATGACTCTGAAGAGCCATTCTAGCTTTAAAATGTGTTGTGGGGCTGCCTGAGGCTTCTGCTGGGGCTGCATCGCTGCCCGACGTTGCCCCTTGCCCAGTCTGCTTTCCTGACTCCTCCACACCTGCTGACCTGGAGAAGACTCACCAGTGTCTTTTCTCCTTCCCAGGGTACTCAGTCTGCCCCACTCTGTGTGTGTGTGTGTGACTAGGTGGTACTTACCTTGATTATATTGATGAATTCTACTGTCTTAAATTTAAAAACTTTTCTGTGACTCTCTAAATTGACTTAGAGTGATAACCAGCAGTGGATTTGCTGGGATATATGTTGGTATATCTTTAAATTTCTTAGCTATTATACGAAAGTACTCTCCAAAGTCATTGTACCAATGTATATTCCTATCAGTAGCTGAAGAGAATTTTCTTGCTCTGCACCCTCGACAAAACTGACACTGTCAAACGTCTTAATTTTTGGCCAATTTAAAGTAGATGAAGTTATAACTCAATGTTGCCATATTTTTCATTTATCTCATTACTAGTGATGTTCAGCAATTTTTGATACATTTAGTGGTGATTTGGATTTCCTTTTCTCTGAGTTTCCTGTTCTTATTCTTGACTTATTTTTCTATTGAATCCTTTCTCTTTTCCTTATTGGTTTCTATCCATTTTATATGGACACTGATTTTTTTTGCTTATGTGTGTTGTAAAGACTGTATGTTTTCACAATCGGTAGCTTATATTTTAACTTCATTTATGATGCCTTTTGTTGTAAGTTTTTATAGTTAATAGAGTTTAGTTAATCACTATTTTATTTATGGGTTGTGGCTTATTTTTTTATCTTAAGAAATTGCTCAATATCTGGGTGATCATCATATCTTCATCAATACAGACTATTTCATCTCTTCCTTTCTAATTTTTATACCTCAAAACTTTTAGTTTTGTTTCATTTTGTTTACACTGATTATGACCTTCTGAATAGTTTTGGATGAAAGTGGTGATAACTAAAATTTTCTTAGGCTTTTGGTACTGTTATCAAGTTAAGGAAATTCTCACTTTTAATTTTTGTTTGCTGAGGGTTTTTAAAATACTGACTTAGTGATTAAATTTATGGAATCATGTTCTAGAGTCCAAGGAGATGCAGATATGTTTTTCATTTCTTTCACCTTTAATTTACTAATGTTGTGAATTATATTATTAGATTTTTTCTTACATTGAACTGTCCTTGCATTTGTGATATGAACTCTTCCTGTTCATGATAGATTTTTAGAAATACTCTCTGTTTCTGACTTTGGCATCTTTGTTTATTGTCAGGTACATCCCTAATTTTAATTTCTCATACAGCCCTTATCAAACTGGAACAACTAACTTTTGGTTTTGCATATCTTCTTATTACCCTTGTTTTCTATTTCATTAATTTCTGCTTTTCTTTTATATTTTATAATTTTTCATGTACTTTTATTTATTTATGAAAATGTATTGATAGTATATCACAAGGCAGGCATTGTTTAGAGATTTGGCATAAAATTAATACAAAACTTCAGGATTTATTATATTAAATTGTGTAGCTCAGGGTTCAGTGACTCATTTGCAGGTTTATCAAGAAATGTTAAAAGCAACATAGACCATGTTTCCCTGACTTGTAAATACTAAGATTTTATATGGACTGTTAAAATATGGTATATTTTGTCTCCATTTTCTTTATTGAATATCTACTCTAAAAAACTTGGCATAGGACATGGAAAAAAGGCAAAGTATTCCCTGGGAACGGCTAAAATTTATATCCATATATATTTCAGAGCTTAGATTTTATACTTGTGACTGCTAGATAATCTATGCTAAGACAGCCAAAAATATCTTAGATTAACTAAGCCCTTTGATCAGGCGTCAAAGAGTTTCATTTCCCTCAATTCTGTTTTTTTAAGAGTAACCAAGTTAAGTTTTCACGGTTGTTTTGTGACAGTGCAGAATCCAGGATACAATAGTTCTCTCCATTCTCATTTTTTATTGTATATATTTCTTTCCTTTCCCCCCATGTTTGCTAACCATTTCTTTGAAGAGTCTTTTTGTTTGTTTGGTACATTGTTGTTTGTTTCTGTCTATAATTGATTTATTCTGTTCTATTTGTTTCTAAATGCTTATCCTTGCCAAAAATTATTTTTCTTCTCAGTATTTGAAAATAGAATTTTTCCCCGTAGTGAAATGTAAAGTAATGTATTAAAGTAGGGAGCACGGGGTAAAATATTAAGATTACCAACCTCAAGGGCACCTGGCATTTCTGAGAGTTGTGCAGATTATCCATCGTAGCAATGTCACTTGTTTTTCATCAATAAGGAACAAATACTTTGGTTTCTTTGTCACATGCACGTCCTCTGGATTCCCATTTCTTCCTGCTAAAATAAATCATTTAATAGCTCTTTTAGTTAGAGTCTGTGGGTGTTAAATATTCTTAATATTCATGTTTTATAATATTATTTTGCCCTCAATATTGCATGATAAAGTATATGTTTATCTGGGATTAAAATCCCATATTGACAGTTATTTTTCCTCATCATTCTAAAGGTATTCCTCCAGGTTCTTCTGCCAATTCTTATTGCTGATCAGAAGTTTGCTATAAGTCTGACAGCCATTTCATTATAGATTAAGTTATGTGTTATTTTTGCTGGCTTTTAAGATTGGTATTTTGTAGTTTTGCTAAAATACGTCTAATTATAAGATTCATTTGTATTTAGCATCACAGGGCACTTTCAGCTTTTTCTTTGATTCTGGAAAATTCTTGGCTATTTGTGTTCAAATATTGCTTTTCAGTTGTTCTGGACATTTTTTTTCCCCTGAATCTCTAATAAGAGGTTCACAGTTCTCTGAAGTTGGAGCCTCTCAAACTACCTGAGCTGTTTGTTAAATGCTCTTTTGCTATTTCAATTTTTTTTCTGTCTTTGATGGGTTTTGGGTAAAACTTGGGGGTATTGAAATCTAATTCAGCAATTCACTTTTCACCTGCTTCAAGTCTCAAGATTATCCCATCTTTTGGATTTTTAATTTTTGCAACTATAATTATTTTTCAGAGTTTTAATTTGTCTCTTCTTATATTTAACTGTCCCTCTCTCCTTTCTGCCTGATTTTGTGCCATAATTCTTTTTATTTCTATAGATGTGATTTCACCTTATAGCTCCCCATACATTCTGAGCACACTTGTTTTAAAGTCTTTGTCAAGCTGTTTCATAAAACTCATTCCATCAGAGTGAATTTGTATTCTGAATATTGATATTACTATCTTTTTCAGTGTTACGTTTCTTGATGAGTTTTGGAAATTGAGTTTACAGACTAATAATTTTGAATGGATGGTTTTTCGTTGTTCTTTAAATCTCTCTTGCTCATTTGTTCTTCCACTTTCACTCTGTCCCTCTGTCTGTGTATGTGTGTTCATCTCTTCCTGTGTGCCATTTTTTAGTTGACTTCCCCCTGATCCCCTGGTAGTTTGGAGCTCCTTCTCTATAAAGATATGAGCAATATTGCATAGTCAGTCTGCATGCCAGGAGCAGCAGCTTGGTTCAGATCTTGGTCTAGACAGAGGCTGTGTTGATGCCTCCTGCCTCCTTAGGTCTTCACTGTCAAATATCCCAAGATTTCTCAACAGGGGCAATATTGACATTTGGGGTTGGATGATTCCTTGGTGGGGGGTGGGGTTGTCCTGTGCATTGTAGGGTGTTCAGCAGCATCCATGGCCTCCACCCACTGGAGGCCAGTAGCTGACTCCCCAGTTGTTACAACCAAAATGTCTCTGGACATGGCCAAATGTCCCTTGAGGGCCAAAGTCAACCCCCATTCTCTTAAGAACTACCAGTACAACCTGTAAACCCTGGAATTGATTGGCAATAGTTGATTTGAATGTCTTTTAACAAGCAGAGGTCACCCAATCCAGTTCATCTTCAAGCCTGGAGTCTGGGTTCAGCTCATGTTAAGCAGAGGGCTTTTAACCCCCCTGGCTCCCACTGCCTGATTTGGGGCCCAGCACCCAGCAGGTTGTGGCTTCAGTCACACTCACCTCTGTTGGTCCCTGGGAAAGTTTATCTTAGTTTGTATTCTGGCATTGTCTTTTTTTTTTTTTTTTTTTTAATCATCATTTTATTGAGATATATTCACATACCACGCAGTCATACAAAACAAATTGTACTTTCGATTGTTTACAGTACCGTTACATAGTTGTACATTCATCACCTAAATCAATCCCTGACACCTTCATTAGCACACACACAAAAATAACAAGAATAATAATTAGAGTGAAAAAGAGCAATTGAAGTAAAAAAGAACACTAGGTACCTTTGTCTGTTTGTTTGCTTCCCCTACTTTTCTACACATCCATCCATAAACTAGACAAAGTGGAGTTTGGTCCTTATGGCATTGTCTTTTTGGTGTTCTTTTTTTTATATTTCATTTATCACATCCACATGTTGGAGCAAGGGGGGCGCCACACGGCATGAACTTAAAATAACTCTTTCTTGACCAAAAGTCATGGAAGAAAGTTTTACCATAAAAATAGCTTGATGATTTTCATTGCTCTTGTTGGTAGTTCAACTCATGTAGGTGCCATCTTATATTATTATCTGCCTGCCCCAACTTGATTATCCTTTAGCTGCTGCCGCTGCCTCTTCCTCTTCCGTCTCCTCCCCCCACCACTGCCCTCCTCCTCCTCCTCCTCCTCCTTCTTTTGTAACAAAAGCCTACATAAACCTGCTTCATTTTTAGCCAAATTTTGTTTTTGGAGTATTGCTGCGACTAACTGAAATCTCTAGACGTTTTTGAACAACATATATGGGCATCTCTGAATGACTTTATGCATTATTTCTGTTGGACCAAACACAGGCATTGCATGTCACAAATTAGGAAAATAAGGAGATTGTCTTTCAAAGAAAGACATAGAGCAAAGGAAGGTGCTGCCTGCAAGTTATAATGCAGAACAGTGTAGTCTGCAAGGGAGAAGGAATAGGGCAGCGGGAGGTTTAGACCTTGCTGGAAAATCTTCAGGAATGAAGCTAAATGTAGCCAAGCTGGAACCTACCCCAACCCTTTCCTCCCATGTTAAACTTAGTTAAGTCAATTCCAGTGCCTATTTATAGCTAAGCCTTGGTTTTCATTAATGATATTGGAGAGGGATAGGAAAAGGGGAAGGGGACTGCGAGGAAGAAGGGGGGAGGCAAAGCTGCTGAAGCTGATATGCTGATCTGTTGTTTGGACCATACTTTTCATCACACATAGATTTCTGGCTAAACGTAATACAAATTATTTTGTTAAAGGTCAGCAATCCCTGTCAACATTGTCACTATAAGCCATGTGAAGACATGAAATCCCTCAACACTAAATAAACCATAGGACAAATCATGCTGCTCTTTTTCAGAGTCACCTGCCATGCCTTGTTGAGGATCCAACCTAAGGTTTACATGCCTTTATAAGTTAAGTTTTTGTACTTCAGTAAGAGTGAAATTACTAAGACAAACCTATATTAATGTTTAAGTATAGATTTTTTTTGAATTCTAAAGAGCTTTAGGGACACCCAAGTACTTCAACATTCCAATATTTGAGAGCCCAAGAGACTGCTTAAAGCTGCCTGGAATCTTGGTTCCAGAACAGGGACTAGATCCCTTGTCTTTCCCACCCCCCAGTCCAGGGCTCTTGCTACTTCTGCCCAAAAGAGAATCAATTTTAATTTTGGTAGCTAGCCATAAATACTTTTCTGGTTGACTTATGTTCTCTGCTTTTCAAGTTGAAGATAGATTAAAGTTTATAGTTCTCATAAATTAGCCTAGTTACTAAGGAGATTAGTGTGTTATTAATCCCTCCTGCTTTATTTTTCTTTTTTTACTAAAGCCCACCTTCCATGAAATGTGATAGGATCCAAAGGATTAACTCTCCAGCCATCCACTCACTCCCAGAGGACTGTGAACAGTGTTGGTCTTCAAATAAAGAACTGGCCTGGTAATCCCACGAGTTTAAACGTTATAGAAAAGCAGAAGGACTTACAGGACCATGCTTCTGCTTCCGCTTAGGTGTTTAGATAAAATGCCTTCCTCATCTATGTAATTTGTTATTCTCACATGGCAATTTGCTTTTATGTAGGGAATCTCAGTTGCTCAGATTGAGTAATGCCCATGTATTTAATTATCTATGACACATGGTATTGTGTATGAACAAAGCCTGTTATATAGGAAAATTTGTTTTTATTCCTTAGCCTCCTCTTTTACTCTTTATTGATTTCTACCTGTAGCACCTGGTATGTAGTGCAAATCAATGTAACCATGCATGGGCCTGGGCCAATTTACAATACACTGTGACCTTGAAGGAGCCATGTGAACTTGTTAAAATACTTGCATCCTCTTTAAAGTGGGTAAAGTAGTATCTAGTCTGTATGAGTCCCATAAAAGAAACTGTACATGAAACAACTCCATAAGAGTTGCTTATATTTTGTTTATGTTCTGCACTTGAATTTAGGTACAGCTATTTCAATCATGACATATTTTCTCATGATGTTTGGCTTTATTTTTAAAATGTTCTGTTTATTACAGTTCGATTATAGCTTGGACAGGGTATTGTGGTGTTCTATTTTTTCTGGATGTGAGTGCTAGTGAGAATCCAAGTATAAATAGAACTGGGTGTTTTCAGTGTAGAGACCCAACATTGAAGCAATTGGGAGTTGCTTTATGGACTTCTTCGCTCTCATAGGGTGAAGTCTTCCCAAAGATCTTGCAAAGATGTTCTGCAAATTACTTTGGACCTAACATTTATTGAACACTTGAGGTCCTGCGAGTACAAAAAGGAATGAGACGAGGTTCTTTCCCTCAGATTGCTTACAAGACTAGTAGGAGGAAAAGGCATAGAAACTAATAGAATATTCAGATGTAAGTGGTGCTTGGAAAAAGTCAGGAAACTGTAAAGAGAAGGTTCAGATTGCAAGCAGACAGTGAATTAGAGGAAAGAGGGTACAAAAAGTAGAAGTGCATAGACTAGCACAGCATTCAGGGAAATGGAGCAAAGCATGGAGGAGATAGGAAAAAAAAAAGGAAGTTGGGAGCATAGCCTTCCTGGGAAAGGTGGTCCCCTTGTGCCAAGGGCAGTTCTCAGGAGAAAGGGCCAGCTGAGAGTTCTTAGCAGCCTGCCTGCACAGAGCTTTGTGTGCATCAAAAGAGTAAGTTTTCTTCACCTCCCCCAAGAATCAATTTCTACCCCCTTAGTGGTGATAACACCCCATTGAGAATGCATGTGCTATACCATTCACTGTCATGAATCTTTGTGTTCTTTGTCCTTGCCTCTCTTGACCCATAAAGGTTTTTACAATCATTTTGGGTTGGAGGGGCTTTCCTGAAAACAATCCCCTTCTTGATTATTGAGGGAGAAAGCTGGAGTTGGAGTGTCCAGGAAGTATAATGACTGTGATCCTGCTGGAGTGTTGTGTGTCATCCAGCATGTCCTTGAGATCAAAGTTGGGATGGAGGTGGCTGCATAGGCCATGGAAAGGTCCTGTTTGCCGAGTTTGTCATGTAGGGAAGTGGGGGCCACCAGCTAAGTTGCTTGCCCTCTGATAGACTGAACACATGTGCCCATGCAGTGGACCCTGCATGTAGCACCCCGATGGCCTGAAGACCCAAACCTTCGTGTTTCTTGCCAAGTGCTCCAGGTTTCATCTGGGGTTATTAGCAACAGACCCAGGAAAAATGAAGTAGAACCTTGTCTATTTTGCTAGTTTTCTTTGTGCGTGGAGCTCTCTCAGGAACCTGGGGGTCGGGGATGGGGTGGAAGGCAAGCAGGCTTTAGTCCAAATCCATCAAACAATGCCAAACGTTGACTCTTCCATTCCCATTTTTCCACCCAATGACAACCTGGTCACAAACTACAGTCCCAGGACTATGTTGGGACTGATGCTCTAACACCTTACAGTTTGATTATAGAAAAGAAATGCCCATGAAGAAATGTTGTGTGAAACACCCCAAATTTGTCTTTTATTACCTGCTGTAAGAAGTTCTGACAGGGCTTCCAGGAACAATTAGTTAAAGTTCTGATTGCTAGTAACCAAAGCCAGTCTAAACTGCTAAAGGATATTTCATAAAAGTATATAGGGGTATCCACAGATCCCAAGAGCAGGGATGAAGCCAGATTTCAGGAAGAGACTGGAACCTAAAATTAGAATTCTCCATGTACTAGTCCAGATTCTCTCATCACTGTGCATCTGCTTTATTCATCTTTCACTGTTCACCATCCTTCTCAGATTTGCAGTTCCCACAGTGGCCAGAAAGTAGCTTCCCCGCAGAGGTTCTACCACACGGGCCCCACTGCCTGCAGAAGCTGCCAGTAGCCCTTCAGCCTTGCAGTCCTGATTTTCAGGTGCAGAACTGTGTTTGGCCAGTTCAGTTAGCTGTGACCAGGGCAGTAGTGTTACATGGGACAAACAGGGGTCCAACCCCTGGAGTAGGGCGGGCTGGGTAGATGAGTGGATAGTAAGTCCTAGAGAAAATAAGTGTCTTGTTGGCTCCTGTAGGAAGGGGTCTGTGACAGGCAGCCATCACTGATTTTTCCACCTTGATCAAACCATTCAGTTTAAGGAAATTATAGCTATTTTGAATAATGGAAATATAGTATTTAAAGGATGTCTTTTTTTAAAAAAAAACTACCTGGTAGCTCCTCCTCCTCCTCTTCTTCCTCCTCCTCTTTCCCCCCTCCTCCTCTCTCCCTCCTCCTTCTAGTTTTCACCTCAACGGCCCTCCTCTGACTTCTCCTTCTCCTTCTTTTATCTGCCTCAGGGCTTCTTCTGACATCCCAGGAGCCTGCTTTGCTACCTGGGCAACCCAGAAGTGCCGAGGGGGGCTAATACCCCCACGGGTAACCCTCTACCAATTGTGGATGGAATTAAATAGAAAAGTGCTGCGGCGTCCTCCTCTCCAGTGGGTGATTCTGAGGCATGTTATGTTCTTCGTGGTTTCTCAGAGGGGCCCTGGTGTGATTGAGCCCCCACCTGTCCACGGCAGTAACCCACTCATTGATGCACCTTTCACTGGCTTTTCTTCCTCCTCTGCCTTCCTTTCCCCACTCCCTCCCTTTGGCTTCTTGAGATCATCCCTCACATAAACTACCTGAATTCACATCCTTTCAGGGTCTTCTTTTGATTGACTCCAAACTAAGATAGTGAGTTTATAAATAAAAAAACTAAGGCTCTGAGAAGTTGAGGAACTTTCCCCAGGCCCGCTAGGCAGAAATAATGGAGCGCCAGGTTAGCAACCCAGATCTATTGAGCCCTGGGCATTCTGCCTCCGGACATTGCTGTGATGATTATTCCAGGCCAGGAATTTCTTTCTAAAGTACTATCGTCTGCCATTCAGGAAGCTACAGAGGTGTCCGGCTGTGCCCTAGGTGGGCAAAGACCACACAGCAGAAATGATGTGGAGTCGTGAGGACTCACAGCCAGACTTGTCCAGCTCCAAAGCCTGTGTGCCTTCTCCTGGGACCCCATGCCACTCCCTGGTGGGTATGGTGGTGGTGCTGCTGATGATAGTGTTGATAATGGTGGTGAAGGTTTGGGTGGTCCAAGTTTCATTAGACTTTTATTTTGCACCCAGCAATGGGCAAGGTACTCATATTTAATATGTTCCACTATCCAATTTTACAGAACAGAAAAAAATGACATCTTTTACTGTTTTAAGCCCTAAAATGTTTGTGGAACATGATTTTCTCATTGATAACATTGTTCTGTTACTTAAATTTGTTGGCTTCTGTAGGAAGAGTATCATTTCAGCCACCGTGTTAACAAATCCTGCCACTTTTGCATGATTGTCCAGCACTTACTCTAGAGTTGTAGCTGTGAAATATCACTTGCTAACATTGAAATATATTTATGAAATGGTAATAAATGGTAGGTTAATGAAAACTGGGCTTGTATTTTTTTCCAGGAAAGAGGACAAAACATTTAAAAATAATAGTCTGTTTTATCCTCAAGTTATAATTACATACAGATTGCTGATTTAATTCTTAAGTCAGTATTTTTGAGGCAAATACCCTAAGAAGGACTAAAATGCGATTATTTTCCCCTTATTTTTCTTTGTAGCCTGTAGTGTCAGTTGAGCTGTTAAGCTTTTGCTCTGGTTCACTCAAAACATTGTTGAAGGAAGCCAGAAGATTACAAGTTATTTGTTGGCCCAGCGTTTTGGCTGCAATTAAACATAAATTTAAAGTAGAATATAAGATCGCTGTGACACACTATACTTTTATACATGCCTTGATTTAACAGTAACCAAGCTGCCAGGAATAAGAGCTAGCTTACATTCCTAAAAAGGACGATGGAGATTTAAAATCTCAAACGTAACCTCAAATTGTCAGTTACTTTGCCTGCAATTCTAATTCTGTTGACTTCATGAATTTTTCTGCTGGGCAACTCCAACGTCACCTGACCTGTCTGAACGTTGATTAGTTAATGATGGGAATATCTTCTCAGCTTGCTTTAAACAAATAAAAGGCGTGGAGTCAACTACTGTGCTGTGTTCATTACCAGTGATCTCTCCTTTTATAGTCACTCATTTCCAGATCCTCCTCTTGCGATGAACTCCCAACTGAAAATGCTGCCTACAAATGAGCTCCATAAACTGACCACACAAGTCATGGTCGTGTCATGACTATGGACTTCTGTGGATATTATCACTTAAGATGGTGGAGACCATAATAAGGGAGATGAGTTTCTTCATAAGGCAGCATTAAATTCAGGAATAGGGAGAACTGTCAATTTTCAAGATTCGAAGGAGCAAAAAAGCATAGGCTGCCAGCAATACGTTTATACAGATTCTTATACATTCTGTCTGCAAGTAACAGCTAAGCATTTAAAGTTTGTAATTAAGATACTATCAGTATTTTAAATATAATAGATAAAACTCATAGGAACTATGAATATAGTTCATGAATTAACAACTGTATGAACAAAAATCTCACTAAATCAAATTAATTGTTACTGAGGGAGAAGTATTTGAGCATCATGCTCTGGGAATTGAGAAGAACAAAGGAAATTAGAAACAGACTGGAGAGAATTAAGCATTGACTGAGGTGATTTCACAATGTGGCATGATTAATCACTACATTTTGAGCAATATCTATGTTTTGCTAAGTGGTCTTCCTAACATAATTAAGCATTCAAACTATTCCTGCCAGTAGGTTTCATTTGACGTGGAAGTGGCACATGAATTAAATGATGAATATATTTACGTATTAGATCCAGGTGGAGTTTTAAGATTTTAAAAAGTAAAACTGGGACTCGGGCAAGATGGCGGCATAGAGAGGAGTGGAAGCTAAGTAGTCCCCCTGGAACAACTACAAAAAACCAGAAACAACTAGTAAATAACCCAGAATAACTGCGGGGGGACAAACGAGACCATCCATTCATCATACACCAACCTGAATTGGGAGGAATGCCCGAGAACACAGCATAAAATCTGTAAGTAAAACCTGCGGAACCAGGTCGGGAGACCCCCTCCCCCATAGCCCGAGCTGCAAAGCCTCATGGTGCCACAGAGAAGCTCTCTCCCAGCAAGCGAATACAGCTCAGCTGAGCTCCAACTGGGGTTTTAAGTAGCGAGTGTGAACTGCTCACTACAGGTACGCAGCCCCAAAAAACATACAGAGGCTTTGGGTGACGACTGACCTGGGAGAGCTGGAGGGTCGCCTTGGACTCGGTCTGAAGGGGACTATCTGTTTCTTCTTTGGCTCAGTGGAGAAAGCCCCAGTCATTTTCAGTTTCCAGGGCTGTGACTCTGGGAAGGGTGGTGACACCACAAGCAGAGAGCGAGACCATTGAAATGCTAATGACCTCCACCTGGGGGCTCTGTCTTCTCTAGGAGGAAAGGGGTGAGGCCCTTTCCATTCAGAACCAGACCCCAGAGCCTGGGGGAACACAGCTATACCTCCTCACACCAGTCAAGAATTATAGGCTAACAGGCGTCACCTGCTGGGCAGAAAAGCACAGTGACCTGAGGCATCAAAGGGTGGAGCAATTTTCTAAGACACACCCGCAGGGAAACCAGATACTGAATATTTCTTCCTTCTGGGACCTGAGCCTGTTCTGGTCTGGGAAAACCTGATTTGGATAACCAAGGAAACCATGCCTAGACAACAGAAAATTACAACCTACACTAAGAAAAACAAAGTTATGGCCCAGTCAAAGGAACAAACGTACACTTCAACTGAGATACAGGAATTTAAACAACTAATGCTAAATCAATTCAAAAAGTTTAGAGAAGATATTGCAAAAGAGATAGAGGCTGTAAAGGAAGCACTGGACATGTATACGGCAGAAATCAAAAGTTCAAAAAACCTACTAGTAGAATCTATGGAAATGACAGGCACAGCACAAGAGATGAAAGACACAATGGAAACATACAACAGCAGATCTCAAGAGGCAGAAGAAAACACTCAGGAACTGGAGAACAAAACACCTGAAAGCCTACACGCAAAGGAGCAGATGGAGAAAAGAATGAAAAAATATGAGCAACGTCTCCGGGAACTCAAAGATGAAACAAAGTACAATAATGTACGTATCATTGGTGTCCCAGAAGGAGAAGAGAAGGGAAAAGGGGCAAAAGCAATAATAAAGGAAATAATTAATGAAAATTTCCCATCTCTTATGAAAGACATAAAATTACAGATCCAAGAAGCGCAGCGTACTCCAAACAGAAGAGATATGAATAGGCCTACGCCAAGACACTTAATAATCAGATTATCAAATGTCAAAGACAAAGAGAGAATCCTGAAAGCAGCAAGAGAAAAGCAATCCGTTACATACAAAGGCGGCTTAATAAGACTATGTGTGGATCTCTCAGCAGAAACCATGGAGGCAAGAAGGAAGTGGTGTGATATATTTAAGATACTGAAAGAGAAAAACCACCAACCAAGAATCCTGTATCCAGCAAAGCTGTCCTTCAAATATGAGGGAGGGCTCAAAATATTTTCTGACAAACAGACAATGAGAGACTATGTGAACAAGACACCTGCCCTACAGGAAATACTAAAGGGAGCACTACAGGGTGATAGAAGACAGGAGTGTGTGGTTTGGAACACAGTTTTGGGAGATGGTAGCACAACAATGTAAGTACACTGAACAAAGGTAACTATGAATACAGTTGGGAGAGGAAGGTTGGGAGCATGTGAGACACCACAAGAAAGAAGGAAAGATAACGACTGGGACTGTGTAACTTGGTGAAATCTAGAGTATTCAACAATTGTGATAAAATGTACAAATATGTTCTTTTACGAGGGAGAACAAGCAAATGTCAACCTTGCAAGGTGTTAAAAATGGGGAGGCATTGGGGGAGGGATGCAATCAGCATAAACTAGAGACTGCAACTAATAGAATCATTGTATTATGCTTCCTTTAATGTAACAAAGGTGATATACCAAGGTGAATGCAGATAAGAGTGGGGGATAGGGGAGGCATGTTAGACACTTGACATTGGTGGTATTGTCTGATTCTTTATTCTACTTTGATTTAAGGTTATTTTTCCTTTTGCTGCTTCCTAGCTGTCATTTTTTTGTTTCCTCTTTCTTTTTCCTCTCTACCCTCTTTGACTCTCCCTCCTGCCTTGTGGAAGAAATGTAGATGCTCTTGCTTAGTATGAGCAGAATGTTCAATTAGGATGAACTTAAATGTTTGGAAATGAACAGGGGTGTTGGTAGCAAGATGTGAGAATAACTAACAGCGCCGAATGGTGTGTGAATGAGGTGGAAAGGGGAAGCTCAGAGTCATATATGTCACCAGAAGGAAAGTTGGAGGTCAAAAGATGGAAATGTATAAAACTGAATTGTATGGTGGGCAATGTCCATGATCAACTGTACAAATACTAGAAATCACTTCATGAACCAGAACAAATGTATGACAATACAATTAGAAGTTAATAATAGAGGGGCATATAGGGAAGAACTATATACCTATTACAAACTATATACTACAGTTAGTAGTAGTTCAACATTTTTTCATAAACAGTAACAAGCGTACTATATCAGTACTAGGAGTCAACAATTGAGGGGGGTTGTTTAGGGATGGGGAGATTTAGAGTTTCCTTTTCTTTTTTTCTTTTTTCATCTTTCACTTTATTTCTTATCTGGAGTAATGAAAAGTTTCTAAAAATTGAACGAAAATTAAGTGTGATGGATGCACAGCTGTATGAGGGTACCCAGGGGCAAGTGATTGTACACTTTGGATCTTTGGATAATTGTATGGTATCTGAACAATCTCAATAAAAATGAAAAAAAAAAAAAAAAAAAAAAAAAAAAAAAAAAAAAAAAAGTAAAACTGAACCTCAAAAGATGAAAAGTGTCTTTCACACTAATAGGATGTTCCCACTGCACTTCCCTAGATTATGCCTAAGGGAGACCCTGGCCACTGATTTCAGTTTCACGTTAACTAATGATGTGGCCCCAACAGGATCCATTCTTTCATTCTGTCAGGCTTTGTTCACTGATCCCATGCTCGATAAGGACTGCTAAGAACCTTGGATCTGCACGGGCAACCCTTGCCCTCAAAGAGATCATAAAACATGCACACATTATTAATAAGTGTAACATACAAGAAGAGAGCCTTCTAGGGGTATCAGAATTAGAGCACGTACATAGCAAAGAGCTTAATAAAAATGCAAGATGACTTAGAACCATCACAAGGAAATCCACTAAGTGTAGCACTTCTATCCTTGTACTATTAGTTCTCTTGCTTCATTGGGTAACTTGGATAAAGCTAAGTCACTTCCTATCCAGTCCAACTGACGTCACATTCAAACAGATACAAACCTAACAAACTTCAAAGTTGAAAAGGCAACGTAAATTAAAAACAAAATTATTAGAGAAGTTGTGGGTTTACAGAACAATCATGCATAAAATACAAGATTTCCATATACCACCTCACCCACCAACACCCTGCATTGGTGTGGATCATCTGTTACTATTTTTTTATAATTGTACTGTCAGTTAAAGTTCATGGTTTAACTTAGGGCTCACTGTTCGTGTAGTGTAGCTCCATGGATTTTTTAAAAATTATTCTGTTACCATACATGCAATCTAACATTTCCCCTTTTAATCATATTCAGATATATATTTCAGTGCTGCTAATTGCATTCACAATGTGCTACCATCACCACCATCCATTACCTAAATATGTCCATCATTCCAAGTAGGAACCCTGTACGTTTTAAGCCTAACTTCCTTTTCAAAAAGCAATGTAAATCTTTGTGGCAGTCTTCCGTAAAGTGAAATTAAATTGCATGGCACAATGAAAACATTAAATTGCATGGCACAATGAAAACATTCCATAAATCTTCAATATTCTAAATTCCCAAATTATACTCCCAAATTATACTCATCACAGCATGGTAATTGCCTTCAGGTAATTGCCTTTTTCTGTCCTCCCCACTATCTTCTTCCTTGCCCTCTCCTCCTTTTCTTCTGTCTACTCAGAGATCTTGTGTCTCTCCCAGCACTGTTCTCCCACTTTCTTTCTGGATCTATCCTTTTCTCCCTGGGATGGGCTTGCTCTTGGCTCTGATATAGATCTAGCTCTCTTTGGGCTTCTCTCAGTTCTTGTTTCTACCCATTACTCAAATCAGTACAGACAAAGACCAGACCCTGACCTCTCCAAGCAAGAAACACTCCATCTTCTCAGGGGTTGTGAGGAAGCTGTAAGTACTCAAATGTTTTTATTATTATTATTGCCCCATCACATTAGCTACATGGAATATTTCTTGGAGACAGGCTTACATTTCTCAGTGTTTCCAGGATAATAGGAGCAGAAGAGTAGCTCTAGTAGTTCAAGGTTACAGTGAGTCATTTAACAGAAAAGATCTAGCACCCAAATGCCTGCCTATCCCCTCATATGGCAGCAGAATCTTACTGGTCTTGTTATTTGGGGGAGGTGTCCAGAGAGGTGTTGCACAAGTACTACAGACTAGTTAGCTGCCATCACCACCATGTACTCACCCTGTTCTTTCTCTCCAGCCCCATTTCTCACTTCCTGCCAAGTCCACTTGGTGAGGCCTCTGTTGCATCCTGCTGATCCAGCAGCAAGACTTGCCCTGAAAGGAGAAATAGGGGAAGACCCTGATGGGACTGCCCCAAACTGCCCTACAGTGGGGCCAGTTGAGATTCTGAAGACAGAGGTGTTAATTGCCAGGGTGGTCAGTCCAAAAGCATTTATTAGGGCGACTTACAGAGAACTGCAGCCACCTCGTGACAGACAGTGAGACTGGCAAGAAGTTCATTCAAGTGTGTCTGCACCTATGGCAACCATTTAACAGGTTATATAAGGCTGCAGAACAGAACTGGCTGAATGCCAGGGCCCTGCATATCAAATTTGGGAAAACCTCTTGGTGTCTGCTCTTTTCTCAAAACAAATGTGCCAGGGTGGGCAGTGTTCAGGGTTCTGCACCCAAAGCTTAGCATGCTTCCAAGGAGCTATGGGAGGAATGCCTGGGGGAGGGGCAAGGGGCGAGGTCCAGCCTTGGCCAGGTAGGAGATGCTACCTGATTCACACAGCCTCATTCCAACTCCTGCCCTGTAGCAGAATGCCAGTGTCTCTACTGGGTGCTCCCAAGTTCCCAGTCCCTTTCATGCTAGCATGCTGCTGGTTTCCATGAAGAAGGAGGGAAAAGTGAACAGCTCCCCGGCTCCAGAGCTCCCCAGGCTTTGTCATTTTGACCTGAGGTTTATGTGTAGATCGTCTCTTGGAAGAATAAGGGCCCTCAACCCCAGAACTCCAACCTAATCACCCTAGGAACCAAATGGAGAACATTCCTCCAGTCTTCTCCTCCCTTCTCCTGGCCCCTGGGCACAATCCTGGACGCCTCTCTCTTCTTCCAGTTACCTAGCATCGTTTCCCAAGCAGATTTGTGCACACCAACTATCATGGTTATTGTGCTGCTCCACCCAGCCCCCCTTCAGGGGCACCCCACTCATCCCCAAGCTGCTGGGAATGTTCTCTGAAGGCACATAGCTGAGCCCCTCACTGGAATTGCCCTTGGCCTCAGGGAACGGCCTCTCTCAAGGTTACACTCCCCTTGAGAGGGTGATCTGAGACCATCCACTGGCTGATTAGGGGATACAAAGGCCTGGCCTCCTTTGTCCAATTTGGGATAACTCGGAAGGGCTACTCCAGCTTCAGAGCTCCTTGGAGGCTTGGCTCAGGCCTCCGTTGTGACAGCATTGCTGGTCATCTCCTCCCTCTGCCTGATTCTACCTTTCTCACTTCTTCGTAGGTATATCTTCCCCGAGGACTCCCTGGTAAGCATTCTGTTTTCAGAGGACGTAATCTAAGACCCCAGAGATGCTGCTATTTCATGAGGGTGGGGGTATTGGAGGAGGCTCCACGTAGGCCAGGTTTGAGTCCAGTTAAACAGTAAATAACAGTTTTACCCTGCATGAAGTGTATAGATTTCATAAGGACACTGGAATTTCTGGATATTTGTAGAACCCAGCTTCCTAATTCCCAATTGAAACTTGGAGCTGCTTTGTGATTTAAGTGCCAGAGGTTCCCATTCTTGTGCAATTCAGTGACTAAGCCATTCATTTCTGCCCTCCCCATGAAACCGTTCCTCACCAAAATGTGTTTTGGGTGCTTGAGTTGTGTTCTTCTGCAGGCTGTAGTGATGGGCTCCTTGTACAGTGTGCTAACTTGGGTTGTAGTCTCAATTCTTCTCTCCCTCCCAGGTAATGTGATTTTGCAGTGCACTAGAGTGGGCAGAGTGTATTTTCTCACCCCGTTGGTATTGGGCTTGGCCATATGACTTGCTTTAGCCAATGGAATGTTAGTGGATGTGATACAAGTAAAGGCTTGCATGGTTTGGCTTGATCTTTGATCTTCTGCTATTACCATGATGAGAGCATGTCTCAGGTAGCCATTGCCCTTTCAGTCTTGGCTTGATAGAACAGACCATGACTCAACCTGAAGGCTAGAACCAAACCCAGTTTACCACAGCCTGAGACAGAGCAAGAAATTAATGTTGTGAGCTATGGGATTTGGGGGTTATTTGTTATGTAATATTATTATAAACAAAGCTGACCAATAAACATAGTTAACTTTTTGACCCATGGTTTTTCATTCTTCAGCTTAATTCACTAATCAAGGTTTTCATTTTTCTCTTGTTTCATTCTTTTCCTCTTCTGAACTTTATGTTCTCCTTTCCCTGATTCATCCTCCTAATGCCTCTGGGCCGCAAAAGTCCACCGGCCCTGTTCCTTATGTTTTCATGTACTATGGCGGTGATGCATGTGCCATAAGAAAGGGATAAATGAGAAAATCACTTTGGTCGTGATTAGTCTGGGAAAACTTCATGTAGGAAGTGATACCTGAGCAAATCAGGGAAGATAAAGAATATTTCAGGTCCTGTGATTCATTCAGTAACATTTATTAAGCTCCTATGATGTACTAAGCACAATAGTAAATAAAGCAAACAAAATCCCTGTTATCATGGTGCTCACAGTCTAGTCTTGGAGATGGCCATTAGTCACAAAATGATACAAGTAGATATTGACATGAGCTAAGGTCTGGTGAAGCTGGAGGTAAATGCTTGGGGGATTCAATATCTGAAGCTGGACCAGGCTGGGTCCCAAGGGCTGGTGGCATGAAATAGCTTAGTTGGGCCATGTGCCTGAACAGGGGAGATAGAAAGGAGTCATTGATTTGAAGGCCCAAGATGCTATCTTAGACTTTGGAATGGGGTATTAGAGCTAGTCTCAAAGGTTGAAAATGCAGAGGTTTCCTTTTTTTATTAAGTTGGAGTCAGATTTCTGTTGCTTGCAAACAAGAATCCTGATAGATACACAGGCATATGTTTTGTTTTTTAAACTCTAAAGCATTCTATGAATTTGAGGTATTACTATTCTTGTTGAGATAGATACATCATGATCTAAGGAACAAGTTAGAAATATATCAGAAGGAGCCAAGATAAGACTTTGTTTTTGAAGTATTAGTTACATTTTAATGTTATAGCAAACTATCTAGTGGTAGGCAATATTTATGATGTCCATATTTGTAATATAAATAGTCCCAGGTCTTTTTCTCTGCCCTTTTCATCAACTCTTGAACTCACTGCATTTAGAGTTTTTGATCAGCACCCCCTCCACACCTCAACCCATAGCACCACTATGACCAGCAAACCCACAGGGTTATGTTGGCTTTTTTTTAAACTTTCCTTTACAAGGTTACTATGGATTTTCAGTCTTTATCTTCTAATTTTAGCTATTTACTCCTTTGGCCATTTTTTCTTGGTTTCTTTCAAATGCGTTCCTTGCTCTAGTTGTCTCAAGATGTTGGAATTGCTGAGTTCTTCTGTTCTCAGTGTTCATGTTCTCCCTGGGCATCTTCTCAGCCATCATGGTCTGCCAACATCTGTAATTGGTAGAAACTGTACTGTCCTCTAAGCTCCAAGAGGGCAGTGATTTCTTCCTTTGTATTCACCACTGCAAATATTTACTGGCTAACACAAGGCCTGACACAGAGTAGGCATTTAAAATATCTGTGGAATTCATTTTGTTTCATATTTGGATGATACCAAATCTCTTATCTTTAGTACAGATTGCTCTTGAGTTCCCAACCAGTAACATGCACAGCATATCTCTACTTGGGAACCCCATCGGCCTCAAACTCAACATGTTACAAGAATTAAATGGTGATGTTCCCTGTCTGCCCCACTGTGCCCTCTATCAGCGAACAGGATAGCCATCTGGTGTCTCAAAACAGACACCTAAGAATCACTCCCCTTTTGTGATTCTTGGCCCTCAAATCATTCACCACTACTTCTTGATTCTTTTTTTTTAAAGTCCCATAATCCGTCCCCTCTCCCCACTCTACCACTTTGCCCTGGCATCAAGCCTGCTCTGCTTCTCTTTTGGATAATTCCAACACCCTCCCACTGAATGGGTTTCCCCTGCAGCTTACTTTCCTCCCAGCTCATGCTCCTGTTCCTCTCCCACAGCCCTTCCACCAAACCAGCTTCTTCCTACTTGTTCTTGAGGACTTACCTTAATCAGTCCCTGGGACTGGTCTCGGGCTTCCTTCGGAAGGCTTGCGCCTCTCTGTAGTAGATGCTGTCAGTGGCCCCTTAGCATTTGCCATTCCCCTGTACCCCAATCCATTGGTTTCCACCTACCAGCACATGCTACTCTGCCTCTCTGGACACACAGGCTGCATGGGCTGTGCATGGGGCAGGCTGGAAGTGCCAAGAAGTCTACATCTGCCAGGCTCATCGCCCAGCCCACATGACCGGTGGGCATTGGGAGTATAAATGCTCCAGCTTTCTCAGCCTTGTTGGGATAACACTGAGGTGTGTTCTACACTGTCTTCCAGAGTTCCCCAGCAGGCTCGAACCCCAGTTGCCCACAATGGTAGTCTGCTTTCTGGCTTCCTCCCCTTCCCTATCTTGCTCCTACTATTGTCTCCAGGGAACACCTCCAGAACACAGTGCATGCACTCACATGCTTGCCTGTACCATAACTGGGGCTGGAGAGTAAGGAAGACCTTGGGAGACAGTGTAGGATACGCCTCAGAGTTATCCCAATTAGGGGCCAAGGAGGTTGAAATATTTACCAACCAACACCGCATTTGTCATTGGTGAGGGCTGCTTCCAGGGGCATTAACTTTCTGGTATTTCCAGCCTGCCTTGTGCAAGGACACTTTGCTCCTTCAGCCAGAAAAAGCCCTCAGGCAGAGAGTTCCAAGTGTTCCCAGTAGGCAGCCTTCCACAGGTAGAGTGAAGGTCAAGGCGGGACATCAACAATATCTGCTGTACATGTTGAAATTTTATAAAACATTTTGTTATATTGCTGAAACACTGAGGTTTTTACTATTTGTTCCTGGGCCCAGAGTCTAGGAAATAGAATACAAGATTTTTTTTTTCACATAAAACATTGAGAGCATCTGGTTCTCTGGCAATCTGGTTGAGCTGGTGTGTTATCATCCAGATATGCTCTGGGCTTCTTATGTGGGCAAAATGACAACTGGAGGATTTTTCCTTTTGGATAATATTTTCCTTCGGCTTGCCCTGGTTTACCAGGAATGCATGCATGGGCAGCATGCTGAACCTATGGTTCTGGTCAGAAGCCTCCTGAGAGTAGAGCATGATGTCTTGGCTGTCACTGCAGAGTCACTGTAAGGGGTAACAAAAACCTACATGAAACAATTGCAAATTTCCACAACAGCTTCTGACACCAACTGTGAAGACTGCAGTAATTCAATCAATTCGATTCTGACTCTACCTGGAGTTAGGCCAGACCCCATAGGATAAAGGCCATCGTTTACAAAATTCCCCTTCCGTTCCCCTTCAGGTACCAGTCACAAATTCAGGGACTCAGGCCTCCTGCACATCTGACGAACTGGCTACCAATTCGGGGGCTTCCACCCCCCACGCTGGGTTCAATAATTTGCTAGAATGACTCACAGAACTCCCTGAAAATGCTATAATTATGATTAATAGCTTTATTATAGAATAAGGATACAAATCAGAGGAAACTGCAAGAAAAGGCACATAGGGCAAGGTCTGGGAGGGTCTCAAACGCAAGCTTCCATGTCCACTCCACATGGAGTCAGAAAGCATCACCCTCCAGGCACAGAGATGTATTTTCTCAATTCATGGAAGCTCATCAAGGCTTCAAGTATCTTGACTTGATATGGGGTCTCCTTACATAGGCATGATTGATAGGATCAGCGTCCACGTGGTTGAGTTCAATCCGCAGCCCCACTCCCCTCCCCTCCCAGAGGTCCACATGAGGAGGCTTGAAGCCCCAACCCCCAATCGGTCTTTCTGGTGGGACCAGTCCCCACCCTAAGGCTGCAGGTGTGGCTGGCCCCGCCCTGTCATCTAGTTAGGGTGAGAGCTATCAGGTGTGGTCCTGGGCCCTCCATGAGTAACACAAGATATTCCTATCACAGGAAATTTCAAACATTCAGAGATTTCCTCCCAGGAACTGGGGATAAAGATCAGACAAATTTTTCATTATGCTACAGCTGCCCACATATGAGAAAATTTCCAGAAAAAAAAGCTGTCCCAGAATGCAGGGCAGTTTATCGATGAAGGCCCAGCATTGTTACAAACTGGCATCTCTGCTCCATTCACTCTCTCCATTCTCTATATCACACAAGTGGAAACATTTGTTTTGAAATTATGCATTTTGTTGTCTGGCTGTGTTTCCTAAATGGAAACTGTTTTTTTGGGGGGGGGGGTGGCTATAAACATGATACTGTAAGCTGGTGTTGGTTTTTGTCAATTTAGGAGTCAATGTATAAAGCCGCTGAATTCTCCCCCAACTCTGCCCAACCCTTTCCTAGTGTTTCTTTTCTCTGTGAAGGGCACTGTGTCCTGCTGTCCTACCTTGCTGAAGCCAGGTGTGGTAGACTGACTCATGCCCCCCACAAAGACAGGTTCAAGCCCTAACCCCCAGTCCTGTGGATATGAACTCATTTTCAAATAAGGTCTTCAAAAATCCTATTAAGATGAGGTCCAACTGAATCAGAGTGGGCCTTAAGCTGGTATGACTGGAGTCCTTGTAAGCAAAGGGAGGAGACAGGAAGAGACACATGGCCACCTGACAGAGGCAGAGGTTGATTGTCAGCAAGCCACCACCAGGACACTACTGATTTTGGAAAAGGCATGGCCTATCCATACCTTGATTTGGGACTTCTAGCCTCCAAATTGTGAGTCAATAAATTCCTATTGGTTAAGCCAACCAGTTTGTGGTATTTGTCATAGCAGCCCTGGCAAACTAAGACCCCAGGTATTTAAATGTCCGTTTTGACCCTTCCTTCTCACACAGTCCCACCCCCATCCAGTCAGTTATCAAGAAATGTCTTGTCGACTTGTTAACCATCTTTCCAGTCTCTTCCTCTCCATCCTCATTGTCCTATGTTACATCACAACACCATCTTCTCACCTGCAACAGCCTCATGACTATGCCTTCAATCTGACCCACCTTTTGTAGTTTGAGTATTGTTTTGAAAATGAGAATCTAGACTGCTACTTCCCTACTGCAAACACTTTGATGGCTCCACATTGCTCTTAGACTCAAGTCTAAACTCCTTGACCTTGTTTGGAAGGCCCTCCTGGATCTGTACGCCAGCCACCTCTCTACTTCATCACCAGCGGCCAGCCATGCGTCCCCTCCCCAAATTCTATCTCAAGCATAATAAACTCTTTCAGTTCTTTTAGTATGCCTTGCTGTCTTGCACTTACAAGTCATAGCACACGCTCTTCTCTTTGGCTGTAACATTATTGCCTAGTCTTGATTGCTTGGTGTTTGTCAAGAGCCAAGTTCAAGCCCTGACCTGCTGTCAGTTTTTGATTGAAAATGTTGATTTTGGCTTTTCTTTTTATATTAACAGTGATAAACTCCATCATGCCTTGTGTCTTACAGAATATTTGCTTACCCCATGGGGATTCAAAGTAATTTTTAATGGAATGTATTTGACAAGGGAAAAAGGACAGATTCAATACCCTACTATCACCACCAAGATAAAAGGTAGGAGAACAGATGTTAATTAGCTGTATTAACTGGTCATAAACTTCAGTCCTGCTCAAGTATTTCTCCATGGTCAGGGATAAACCATTGACTCAGTTAGCAAGGATTTTCCTAGTTTCACTTTATTTTTAAAAAGCTATTAACATTTTGGCTTTGGACAGCTTTTTCTCTTCATATCTAGGTGGCCAGAACCTGACAGTCCTGTTTGTCTAATTATAGCTATATACTCAAACTTATAATGAATTCATAGAAAATCACTGTTGTGGAAATGGCTGCCTAGAAATTCAGTGAGAAAATCAATGCAGTTGAAATCAGTCAAAAATATTTCTGAGTAAACTTTATGCTTAAAGCCTCTGCTAAAGCCTTTGAAATACATGGATAAGCTCACAATTTACATCAAATTTATAGGGTGATCACCTGGTCCTGGTTTGCCCAGAACTGAGGGAGTTTCTGAGACCTAGGGCTTTCAATGGTAAAACCAGAATGTCTTGGGCAAACAGACAAGTTGTTTTTCCTAGCTACATATGAAAATATAGGTTAAAAGCATGAGTCGTTTTAAGCAAAGTGTCACACAATTAATTTTAACAAAAAATTAAGTGCTTTATTAAATTCTTGGATCAGGTGAGCAAAAAAAGATGGTATATCAAGATGCTCACAAACCAGGAAAATAGTGGGAAATCATGAAGAGTAGCCAAGAAACTAGTTTTCCCGAGCGAGACAAATAAGAGTAGGTTGCGACACCAGAAAATTAAGTGGAGGCCAAATTGTGACCACACTTCAAATCCCAAGCCTGGAGGCCCGACCGTATTCTTTCAGACCTTGTTGCCTTTGGATAATTTTGGCCAGAATTACAATATAATAAAAGTGATGTTTTGGGGACGGTAGCCTAAGCGCTTTTTTCATACTTTGTTTTTAAGGGAATGGAGAAATTGGCAGGAGATTGTATTCATCAAGAAGACAGTGTTGTATTGAGCTTTATTTTTTATTTTGTAAACAGAATACATATTCACAAATTTGTGCTTCTTAAACAATTTATTAATGATACTTCAAGCCATATTGAAAACTACAGGTCTGCCCTATTTTATATGATTGCTTTGTGAAAATATAGACTTATGTACACAAAAAATTAGGTTATTCCTTGTATAGAAAGGTATTTTGCCTTTCCAAATTAAGTAGTATTTTGCATTATATTTTAAAATAGTTTTAAAAATATTTAAAATGTTAAGTAATAAATAACCATTGATTTACTTAGCTATCACTTCTCAGCTTAACTGAGATGGCAGGAATGGTAGTGGTTGGGATGATGAAAAATTGGGTGAATTGAGGTCCAGGTAAGGCGACCAGCTTGTGCAAAGGCCCCACGGCAAAGAGAGCATAGAAACTTCCAGAAACTAAAGAAAATTCTTTGTGGCTAAGCATAGACACTAGGGCAGAACTGTGATAAATGAAGCTGAAGAAGGAAAGAAGGCAGGGAAGGTCAGGAAGGAACGTGTGAAACTAGTTAAAGATTTCTGTCTTCTTCTTTATTGTTTCACAGGAGGCTTCTGAGTGTCTTAACCAGGAGAGAGGCAACCATATGCAGATTGGACATAGTGAACTAATGGCATCCTGAGGGGACCATTTTTTTTTTTTTTCTGTTCACTCCTTTTTTTTCTCCGCACTGGTTCTGGATAATTTTGCAGGTCACTCCACGAGGACCAGGGATCACAGTTATACTTCTCAAGGAATAATCACGGAAACAGGAGATTTTGCAGGGACAATCAACTTTAGAGGGTTACAGGACAAATAAACGCTCTGGTGGTAGTGACACTCCTGAGTAATAATGTCAAGAAAGTATGGGCCCATCTGGGAATTTTTATTCTGAAATTTACTTCAGGTTTTTTGTGTTTCCAGGTTAGTTCGAGGTATCTACAGGAGTTGCCAGATCTAATCAACTGGTCATTCATTGAATATTCTAAAGAAATGAACTTTTAGAAAACAACTAACCAGTGAGATATGTTCAGTATACCTTTTTATAGCCCAGACAGGAAAGTTATTTTGTGTGCCAAACTTTTGCAATGAGCAGCATCACTTCTGGGGTCTATCAAGACTGAAAGGTGAAAATATGCTAAAACAGAATGCTGGTCAGCAAGTGAGGACTGTCTTCTACCTAACCAGAAATTCACCTTCAAACCTTCTTTCTCCCAGAGTGCAGCTCCCTCTCACCCCCTTCAATGACTGGTTCCATTGAGCAGTTGACTCCTTGCCTTCTGTGCCATTTTGGATCTTCATTCTTTCTTCTTAAGAGAAAGTACCAACCGTGTTTTTTTTTTTTTTGGCTTTTCTGCACATTTTGTAGGATGTCTCAGAAATACTGTTAAGCCTTTATTATGTACAGCATATGGATCATATCCTTAATATACTATGTATTTGTATACATTTTATACCATTTTCCTAAAATATTGTACCCTTTTTCTTCCTTGTGTAATTAAAACATGCTTGTTGCAGATACCGCCCATGTTCTCCCAATATCTCTTGCACCCCCATACCATTTTTTGTGCACACTGGTTCCTAGTGCCTTCATTCCCAGCATCTGGCCCCTGTGTCTCTTTGATGGCAGCCCTCTCCAGGCTGCTGGAGCCCACTTTGCTGGCACACAAGGAACCACAAGTTCCTGGAAATGTGTGCTTCTGGAGGGTGGGGTGGGGTGGGCAGCCCTTTACCAAGGACTGACTGATGGAGTGTGTGAATGTGTGGGGGTGGTGTTATAAATATTCCAGCTTCCTGATCAGAATACTCTGCCATGGGATCAACACTGTCTCCACAATTCTCTCATTGTGGGATTGAGCAAGTGTTGAGTGGGGTCCTTTGCCTGATACCGCAACTATGCTTGGCCTCTTCCCCTTCCTGCTCTTACTTTCCCACTCCACTTCTGTTTTTTCCTGGGAACACATCTTAGGAATCACTTTCACCCAGTTCTTCAACTCAGGTCTACCTAGCATAAGATTTGGCCCACCTAGAAAATTTGCAAATTGTTTTAAATGTTAAAAGGTAGTTAAGAAAATCATACACCATTCTCACACCCCGAGGTACCTGCTGTTTGTCCTTTCCTGTGAATTTTTAAAAACTTTATTGGGGTATATTTGGCATATTGTATAATTCACCCTTTTCAAGTATATAATTCAATGTTTTTTTTTGCACATTTGCTAAGTTGTCCATCCATCACCAGAAATCAGTTTTAGAACATTTTCGACATCCTGCCAAGATCCATCATACCCATTTAATGATGCAAATCTCCATTCTCCTCTACCACAGGCCCAGGCAACCACTAATCTACTTTCTGCCTCTGTGGATTTGCCCATTCTAGACATTTCATGTAAATTTAGTCATATAATCCTTGGTCTCTTGTGTTTGGCTTAATTTAGCTTTATGTTTTTGAGGTTCGCCCATGTTATACCATATGTCAGTTTTAAATTCCTTTTTATTGCTAAATAATATTCCATTGTATGTATATACCACATTTTCTTTCTCCATTCATCAATTGAGGCGCGTTTGGGTTGTTTCCACACTTTGGACTATTACAAATAGGCTGCTATGAACATTCATGTACAAGGCTTTGTGTGGATGTATGTTTTCATTTCTCTTGGGCATATATCTAGGAGTGGAATTGCTGGGTGATGTGATAACTCTATGTTTGTCTGTTTGAAGAACTGCCAGATTGTTTTCTAGCACCATTTTACCATTCTACTGGCAATGTACAAGGAGTCCAGTTTCTCTATATCCTCACCAATATTCATTGTTATATGTCTTTTTGATTATAGCCACCCTAGTGGTTGTGAAGTTGCATCTCATTGTGGTTTCAATTTGCATCCCTCTGATGATTAATGATGTTCAGCAGTTTTTCATGTGCATCTATGAATTTTAACATATTTAAGATTTTACTATGCATGTGATTTTGTATTCTGCTTCTTTCACTTTGTAAAAAGACATAAGCATCCTCCTATGTCATAACATTGTGAGTAAACATAGTAAATTATGGGAAAGGACTCCAGTATATAGATTGCCACATTTCATGTAATTTCTTCTTAGTATTTGATTTCAGTTGTTTCCTCAGTCATCTAAATCAAATGATTCCACTTTTGTTAAGTTATTTGCATTCATTTATTGATTCATTTGTTTAATCTTTCTGAGTACTTATTGTGCCAGACATTGTGCTTGATGTGGTAGAAATATATGGTCTTATTTTCTAACCAAAAATCAGGGCATGGTTTGACAACCATGTAAGTATTTATGCGGATGATAGAACAGAATTGTGGAAGTCAAGCTTGGCCAGAAATAGTGTAGGTCATAACAAAAGAGAGGATACAAAGACTTATAATACAGTAATTGACCCCTCAGAGACTCTATCTGTTGTGGAGTTATGATCTAGATTTTCCTCAAAGCTGAGTGAATTTATTTAACCTCCCTATTATCACTACAGTATATTTAAAAATATCACATGCCCATTCAGGGCCATAAAAACTTCAGAACATAGAAAAGTCTGTATAATTCGGGTCTCTTCTTAGTCTACCTTTCTTCACCTTGCCCTGTTCTTTCTCATTTCTCTCTCATCTCCTCTTCAAATACAAGGTTGATACTTAAAAGCATGCTTCATTAGTCTTGTCTTTTGTTTTTCTTCTCAATAGTGGCTGCCTAATTACCTTTTAGATTTTAAAGAGGGTGTGTGTGTGAGTATGTCTCACTGCTGAGTTTTAGGCTGATGTCCTGTGTTATCATAAGCTAGTGATAAGGTTTGCACAGATGAAGGGGGACTTGGGAAGTGTGGGCAGAAGTTTTTGCAATGAGGTAAATCGTCTGCAAGTCTCTTAATGAGCCATCACCACATGCGTGGGCCGGTCTGCATCTTGTCACACTCCGGCATCAGCCTTGCCCCTTCAAACCAGCCTATCTGGTTCCCCCTTAGATAATTTCGTCCAGACTCAGCATTTCAGCAGACAGTAACTGAAAGCCTTCTTTCCTTCCCTCAGAAAAGCTCCTTGTTTTTATAGAAAACAAGAAGAGCTGGCTGATATACTTCTCAAAGGCAAGGCTTCCAAGTGAGTATATTTTCCCAGGCTTTTTGTAGTTTAATCTACTCACAAACTTCTAGGAACAGAGTTTATCTCTTTCTGTGCAGTCTTCTGCCTGATATACATATATGAGAAGCTATAAAAATTGTTTTAAATGTTTGATTTTAAAGGCTCTTCATTATTTACAAGTATAGTCAGACCCATCAATATAAATTCCAATGCACCAGATGGATATGTCTCATCACCATACAGATATTAACAATAGGATTAGAAAAAAAAAAAACAGTAGGATGTGGTATTGTTTTTAATAACAGCTTTATTGAGATCTAATTCACTTACCATAAAATTGACCGTTTTAAAGTGTACAATTTAGTGGGTTTTAGTATATTCACAGAGTTGTGCAACCATCACCACTATCTAATTTTGGAACATTTTCATCATCCTAAAAAGAAACGCTGTACCCATTAGCAGTCACTCTCCATTTCTCTCCACTGCCACAGACCCTGGCAACTATTAATCTACTTGCTGTCCCTATGGATTTCCCCATTTGGGACATTTCATATAAATGGAATCCTACAAAAGGTGATTTTTTGTGTCTGGCTTGTTTTCCTTAGTGTAATGTTTCTAAGATCCATCTATGTTGTATCATGATTTAGAACTTCATTCCTTTTTATGGCTGAATAATCTTCCATTGAATGGATATACCACATTTTGTTTATTCATTTACCGGTTGGTGGACATTTGGGTAGTTTCTACTTTGGGGCTATTATGAACAATGCTGCTATGAACATTTGTGTAGAAGTTTATATGTGGACATATGTTTTGATATATTTTGGTTGTATACCTGTTAGTAGAATGGCTGGATATATGATAACTCTATGTTTAACTGCCAGACTATTTCCTAAAGCAGCTGCACAATTTTATTCCCCTCCAGCAGTGTATGAGGGTTCCAGTTTCTTCATATCCTCGCCAAAGCTCATTATTATGTCTTTTTGATCATAGCCATTCTTATGTATGTGAAGGGGATCCCTTATGGTTTTGATTTGCATTCCCCTGCTAGCTAATGATGTTAAAGATCTTTTTGTGTGCTTATTGACCATTTGTATATCTTCTTTGGAGAAATTTCTATTCAGATCCTTTGCCCATTTTTAGATTGGGGTGTTTTGTTGTTTATTTTTATTATTGAGTTGTTTAATGTTGTTTATATGTTGTTTATATGCTCTAGATTCAAATTCTTCATACAATACATAATTTGAGAAATTTTCTCCCATTCTGTGGATTGTCTTTTCACTTTCTTGAAACTATTTGGAGTCCTTTGAAGCACCAACGTTTTAAATTTTTTGATGATGTGTAGTTTATTTTCTTCTTTTATTGCTTGTGCTTTTGGTTTCATCCAAAGTTACAGAGATTAGCACTTATGTTTTCTTCTGAGAATTTTATAGTTTCAGCTCTTATATTTAGGTCTGTGATCCATTTTGAGTTAATTTTTGTATATGGTGTGAGGTACAGGTCCAACTTCATCCTTTTGCTTGTGGATATCCAGTTGTCCTTGCACCATTTTTTGAGAGGACTCTTCTTTCCCCATTTAATTGTCTTGGCATCCTTATCAAAAATCAATTAACTGTAAATGTGAGGGTTTATTTCTGGGTTCCTGATTCTCTTCCATTGATCTTTATGTCTATCCTTATGCCAGTAGAATATCCATTTTTAAATTTAAATCAAATGAACTGAAATTGACCAAAATTAAAAATTAAATTTCTGACTCACGCCAAACACGTCAAGCACTCTATACCCAAGTATGACTAGCAGCTGCCATATTGGATAGTCCAGGAATGTAACACCTTGCCCAGCTCAGTTGATCCATCTGTATTTGTTAATTAGATTAATGACTGAATCCTTCCCAGTTGAATTACATGTTCTGACTTTTATCAGCATCTCAGTGCTTCTGCTTAACTTAGAGTACTCTTCATAGTTACTGAGTAGCACTCCTAATGCTGAATCTGTTGCAGAAATGAAAATACATTAATTATGTGGATTAATTTGGTGAATAATTATCATCAAATGGAAGCAGGCTGCCACTAAAATCCCATAGGGGAGAGATGGTGAATTATTTGCCTTGAGTGTCCAGATGTAATTTGCCAGGTAGTTGATATTTTGCCAATGTGGTCAGCTTCAGAACCAAAAGTAGACCCCATCACTTGGGCATTATCCTCATCCTCTTGAGTGTTTCTGAGCCCCTTGGAGAGTAGAAGGCCCCAGTGACACCTTCCTGGCCAGCATTCTGTGGCATCTCTCGCAATGACTTGAGCAGGAAGGTCCACTCACAGGATATTGTGTATTGGAATATTGTGAATCATTGGGCTGTTTCAAGGAATATAAACAGGTTCATTTGTTGAGCAAGAGCCCACTTGGACCTCTTACATATTCAGGCCATTTTGCTGTCAAAATTGCTTTGTGGCACTGCTCCTTTGTATGTGTAATTCTAAAATATTACAGTTGTAATAATTGCAGGTGTAATGTAAAAACATAAAACCCTATATAAATTTAAAAGTAATGTATTTGGCGTTCCATGTGGAGAATATATGGGTGCCAAATAGAAAAACATTCTAGATATGAATTTGGGAGATCTTTATAGGTGTAGAGGAGAATCTAAAATAAGACCCCAAGTCAAGATTGGTTGAAGGGTCCCACAAGCTGCGGCCAGCAATAAAGAATAGTGAGATTGGCATGGAAGGATGGAAGTTAGGAATGTGGTTATAAGGGTAAGCAATTGACTGGTTCTGAGCCATCAATCCCCAATGATTTAAAACAGGAAAAGAATCTGGGATGTTTGCTCCCTTCAAGAAAAGACTGAGCTTTGACTCTCCCATCGGGTCAGCCCGAGGAAGAGGTCGGCTAAGAATGTACAGCAGGTCAGGTATGCTGTTGAGGGACTGAAAAAGTGAACCTTTCACCAGCAATGGATTTCCTGTAAGGAATTAACTCCTTAATGTGCTACAAGGTGGAGAAAACTGGAAAACTCTCTGAACCACAGGATTCTTCACGCCCACCAAAAGAGCAAATTGACAAGACTTAGCGATATTTAATAGAACACATCTTTTACAGTATGATAACTTCAGCGGCGTGACTTTTTTCTATATATTTTACTCTTCTGATTTCCAAAATGATGTGTTCATTTTAGAAAGAATTAATATTTTCCATTGTTAGAAATAGAAGTATGATTTTCACAGATGTGTTCTGACATTTATGGACTTGCTCTTGAGATGTTAGTTTTCAGACTTTGAGCCATTTTCAGACTTTAGGCCATTCAGACTGACCCATTTCTCAGGTCCCAGGCTCCTAGCTTCCATCTCTGTCTCTGGGCATTCTTTTTTTTTTTTTTTTTTTTTTTTTTTTGGCTTTTTAAAAAGGGGTTTTATTTGGTTACACAGTTACAGTCTTAAGGCCATAAAGTGTCCAAGGTAACACATCAGCAATTGGGTACCTTCACTGGAGGATGGCCAATGGTGTCTGGAAAACCTCTGTTAGCTGGGAAGGTACGTGGCTGGCATCTGCTCCAAAGTTCTGGTTTCAAGATGGCTTTCTTCCAGGACGTTTCTCGCTAGGCTACAGTTCCTCAAAAATGTCACTCTTAGTTGCACTTGGGATATTTGTCCTCTCTTAGCTTCTCCAGAGCAAGAGTCTGCTTTCAAAGGCCATCTTCAAACTGTCTCTCATCTGCAGCTCCTGTGCTTTCTTCAGAGTGTCCCTCTTGGCTATAGCTCCTCTTCAAAACATCACTCACAGCTGCACTGAGTTCCCTCTGCCTGTCTGCTCATTTATATGGCTCCACTGATCAAGGCCCACCCAGTGGGTGGGCCAACACTCCATGGAAGTTATCCAATTAGAGACATCAACCACAGCTGGGTGGGGTGCATTTCAAAGAAACACTCAAAGAATTACAATCTAATCAACACTGATTATGTCTGCTTACACAAGATTACATAAAAGATAATGGCTTTTGGGGGACACAATATATTCAAACTGGCACAGGGTCCCCCTTCCCAGCTGTGCTCTTCCAGGACCTCTGCCAAGGGAAGGCTGTGCCATGTCACAATTGCATGCTGGCCCTCCAGGGAAGCCCTGGGCCACCGGGCTATGTAGGGGCATTCCCAGCCTGCTGTAAAGATGGCTGAATGGGGCATGTTAATTTACCCCTTTTTGCACAGCTCCACCTTCCCAGCTCCAGGACAATTAGCTGTGGGTGCACTAAAAGCCACTGTCCATGGCCAATATTGTGGCATGTGTGCAGTGTTGCTGGAAACACTCCCTGTTACACTTGGACCCTTGGTGTGGCTCTGGGCTGTGGCCCCAAGCCCTGGGCAGGAGTGTCCCCAGCCTGCTGGGAAGATGGCTGCAAGGGGTGTGGTTTCTTTCTCCTTTGGGCTCCCCTCTGCCCTCTTGGCTCTGAGACAATTAGCAGTGGGTGTGGGAAGGGCTATCTTCCACTCCAGATATTGAGACATTCACAAGGCCCGCTTCTGCCGCACTTTGCTGCATGGTTCTTGCCACTGTATCTGCAGCTGCTCCTGGGTTTGTTTTTTTTTTTAAAGAACTAGTGCACCTCCAAATGAAAACCCATGGTTTCCCCACACCGCATTATGGCCGCTGGGCTTTCAGCTGGCTCACTCACTTGTTTTAGAACACAGACTCCTGGTTTCACCAAATGCACAGTCCCTGTGGATTTAGCAGACCTTGTCCAGCTGGTGCATCACTGGAACTGGTGTCCTGAGTCACTTTCTGGCTTTTATCTAGTATTTTTCACCAAGGTGTTTTTTTGCCCTGTCTCACCTAGCCACCATCTTAGGTTCTCTGCCTTGCTTCTTTTTAAAAGTCTTTCTTTGTTGTTGTTGAAGATGAAGCTCTGACTAGTAGCTAACTGGAAGAACTTTCAGAGAAGCTTTAGAGGTAAGCAATGTAATTCACAAGGAAATTTGGCTGTTTTTGTGACATATAATACTTTAAAAATAACTAAAATCATAACTAGCAGTACCATATTGTTTTGATGTTATGCAGATCAGTAACCAAAGGTTAGAAGTTTTTAATTTTCATAACATTGTCTAAACATTTTTTCTGCAACTTATAACATATTACATGAATTTAATCATTTTTAGCACTTCATTTTTTTTCCAAGGTGAATGAACAAATTCTTTGTAACTGTTGGGAATAAAAAGATATTCTTTAGAGCTTGACCTTGAGAAAGCAAAATGTTAAAAGTTGTCAAGTTTGAAACAGTATTGTTTTTTATTTAACTAAAGTTAAGGAAAAGACTTATCTCTTTTAAAAGTGGGAAGACAATATTTTTAAACAACCAAGGACATGATAAAGTTAACATGAAGTGCAAGAAGTTATTTTGATAAAACAGATTTTCTGCCTTTACATTGATTAATCAGGAAAACATTCTTATAACCTCTCATAAGAAATAATACCTTAATAATCCAGGTAAAATTTTTTTTAATAAAAGAACATTTTTTTTTATATTTCATATTAAAAGTTAACAAAATGATTTTGGAAATTGTTTTTAAGCAAACATCTTACAACATACAGTTACCATTAGATTTAAACTTGTTGGAATATTGCTAAAGAATTAAAACACTTTAGTTAATGCATCCTGAAACAGTAATAAACAATATTTTGGCAAGGATTAATGGAATGTATAGGTGTTACATTGTTCCTCCTAAAAAACACACACAATGATTTAACTTTGCATGAATTTTGAAATTCATGAAAGTATTTTATTTTCTTAGTTTTGTTAAATTCTTTACAGACATATTGGCTCTATGTATATGTCTATTACTATATTACTGAACAAGGGTGAAGCCATGAATAAGCTTTACAATCTTGTATAGCAATTGTTAAATCAGAGTATTTGAGAGGGATTTTTAATATTTTTGTTATTTGCCATCCCATGGCTGCTCTTCTATGCCCACCTTTTTATGTATCATAAGGCAGCTTCCTCGGCAGGTGTGGGACATATTAGGAGGATATGGGCTAAAGCCTTTGCTTTGTGGTTACCAGGAGAAGTTCTCCCAATTTAATTAGTTACCTGGCAAAGTATTCTCATCATTTTTTTAATGTAGTGTGCCAACTTAATACTGTTAAATATTTGAGGTTTGATGATATGTTGAAGTGAAGACACTAGATTTTCTCCATATACTCTAGGTTTACCACAGTGATTACCAAGTAATTGATGGATACATCTATTTGAGGCATGGATAGCTTAGAAAACAAATAATATTTTTGTACATTCACAAAGTTTCATCTAATATGAAATGAGTAACCGTAGTTTTATTTACAGGTCAAACAAAGCTGTTAAAAGGAACTTTGTGCTAGTGTCATGGCTTTTTTTTTTTTTTTTAATCTTCATTTTATTGAGATATATTCACATACCACGCAGTCATACAAAACAAATCGTATATTCGATTGTTCACAGTACCATTACATAGTTGTACATTCATCACCTAAATCAATCCCTGACACCTTCATTAGCACACACACAAAAATAACAAGAATAATAATTAAAGTGAAAAAGAGCAATTGAAGTAAAAAAGAACACTGGGTACCTTTGTCTGTTTGTTTGTTTGTTTCCTTCCCCTATTTTTCTACTCATCCATCCATAAACTAGACAAAGGGGAGTGTGGTCCTTATGGCTTTCCCAATCCCATTGTCACCCCTCATAAGCTACATTTTTATACAATTGTCTTCGAGATTCATGGGTTCTGGGTTGTAGTTTGATAGTTTCAGGTATCCACCACCAGCTACCCCAATTCTTTAGAACCTAAAAAGGGTTGTCTAAATTGTGCGTAAGAGTGCCCACCAGAGTGACCTCTCGGCTCCTTTTGGACTCTCTCTGCCACTGAAGCTTATTTCATTTCCTTTCACATCCCCCTTTTGGTCAAGAAGATGTTCTCCATCCTACGATGCCAGGTCTACATTCCTCCCCGGGAGTCATATTCCATGTTGCCAGGGAGATTCACTCCCCTGGGTGTCTGATCCCACGTAGGGGGGAGGGCAGTGATTTCACCTTTCAAGTTGGCTTAGCTAGAGAGAGAGGGCCACATCTGAGCAACAAAGAGGCATTCGGGAGGAGGCTCTTAGGCACAACCATAGGGAGACCTAGCCTCTCCTTTGCAGCAACAGTCTTCCCAAGGGTAAAACCTATGGTAGAGGGCTCAACCCATCAAACCACCAGTCCCCTATGTCTGTGGTCATGTTAGCAACCATCGAGGTGGGGTAGGCCAATACCCCTGCATTCTCCACAGGCTCCTCAAGGGGGCACTACATATTTTTTTCCTTGTTTTTCTTTTTTCTTTTTTAACTTTCCTTTCTTTTTTAAATCAACTGTATGAAAAAAAATTTTAAAAAAAAATACAATAAAAGAACATTTCAAAGAGACCATAACAAGGGAGTAAGAAAAAGACAACTAACCTAAGATAACTGCTTTACTTCCAACCTGTTCCTACTTTACCCCAAGAAAGTTACCTAATATAGCAACATTTCTGTGAACTTGTTCCTACTATATCCATCAGAAATTAACAGACCATAGTCATTCCTGGGCATCCCCGGAACGTTAAATAGCTTATCTGTTCTTCTTGGATTATTGTTCCCCCTTCCTTAATTGCTCTCTATTGCTAGTTCCCCTACATTCTACATTATAAACCATTTGTTTTACATTTTTCAAAGTTCACATTAGTGGTAGCATATAATATTTCTCTTTTTGTGCCTGGCTTATTTCGCTCAGCATTATGTCTTCAAGGTTCATCCATGTTGTCATATGTTTCACAACATCGTTCCTTCTTACTGCCGTGTAGTATTCCATCGTGTGTATATACCACATTTTATTTATCCACTCATCTGTTGAAGGGCATTTGGGTTGTTTCCATCTCTTAGCAATTGTGAATAATGCTGCTATGAACATTGGCGTGCAGATATCTGTTCGTGTCACTGCTTTCCGATCTTCCGGGTATATACCGAGAAGTGCAATCGCTGGATCGAGCGGTAACTCTATATCTAGTTTTCTAAGGAACTGCCAGACTGACTTCCAGAGTGGCTGAACCATTATACAGTCCCACCAACAATGAATAAGAGTTCCAATTTCTCCACATCCCCTCCAGCATTTGTAGTTTCCTGTTTGTTTAATGGCAGCCATTCTAACCGGTGTTAGATGGTATCTCATTGTGGTCTTAATTTGCATCTCTCTAATAGCTAGTGAAGCTGAACATTTTTTCATGTGTTTCTTGGCCATTTGTATTTCCTCTTCAGAGAACTGTCTCTTCATATCTTTTGCCCATTTTATAATTGGGCTGTCTGTACTATTGTCATTGAGTTGTAGGATTTCTTTATATATGCAAGATATCAGTCTTTTGTCAGATACATGGTTTCCAAAAATTTTTTCCCATTGAGTTGGCTGCCTCTTTACCTTTTTGAGAAATTCCTTTGAGGTGCAGAAACTTCTAAGCTTGAGGAGTTCCCATTTATCTATTTTCTCTTTTGTTGCTTGTGCTTTGGGTGTAAAGTCTAGGAAGTGGCCGCCTAATACAAGGTCTTGAAGATGTTTTCCTACATTATCTTCTAGGAGTTTTATGGTACTTTCTTTTATATTGAGATCTTTGGTCCATTTTGAGTTAATTTTTGTGTAGGGGGTGAGGTAGGGGTCCTCTTTCATTCTTTTGGATGCGGATATCCAACTCTCCCAGCCCCATTTGTTGAAAAGACCATAATGACTCAGTTCAGTGACTTTGGGGGCCTTATCAAAGATCAGTCGGCCATAGATCTGAGGGTCTATCTCTGAATTCTCAATTCGATTCCATTGATCTATATGTCTATCTTTGTGCCAGTACCATGCTGTTTTGACAACTGTGGCTTTATAATAAGCTTCAAAGTCAGGGAGTGTAAGTCGTCCCACTTTGTTTTTCTTTTTTAGAGTGTCTTTAGCAATTCGAGGCATCTTCCCTTTCCAAATAAATTTGATAACTAGCTTTTCCAAGTCTGCAAAGTAGGTTGTTGGAATTTTGATTGGGATTGCATTGAATCTGTAGATGAGTTTGGGTAGAATTGACATCTTAATGACATTTAGCCTTCCTATCCATGAACATGGAATATTTTTCCATCTTTTCAGGTCCCCTTCTATTTCTTTTAGTAGAGTTACGTAGTTTTCTTTGTATAGGTCTTTTACATCTTTGGTTAAGTTTATTCCTAGGTACTTGATTTTTTTAGTTGCTATTGAAAATGGTATCTTTTTCTTGAGTGTCTCTTCAGTTTGTTCATTTCTAGCATATAGAAACATTACTGACTTATGTGTATTAACCTTGTATCCCGCTACTTTGCTAAATTTGTTTATTAGCTCTAGTAGCTGTATCGTCGATTTCTCAGGGTTTTCCAGATATAAGATCATATCATCTGCAAACAATGACAGTTTTACTTCTTCTTTTCCAATTTGGATGCCTTTTATTTCTTTGTCTTGCCGGATTGCCCTGGCTAGCACTTCCAGCACAATGTTGAATAACAGTGGTGACAGCGGGCATCCTTGTCTTGTTCCTGATCTTAGAGTGAAGGCTTTCAGTCTCTCACCATTGAGTGCTATGCTGGCTGTGGGTTTTTCATATATGCTCTTTATCATATTGGGGAAGTTTCCTTCAATTCCTACCTTTTGAAGTGTTTTTATCAAAAACGGATGTTGGATTTTGTCAAATGCTTTTTCAGCATCTATTGAGATGATCATTTGATTTTTCCCTTTCGAATTTTTAATGTGTTGTAATACATTGATTGATTTTCTTATGTTGAACCATCCTTGCATGCCTGGAATGAACCCCACTTGGTCATGGTGTATGATTTTTTTAATGTGTCTTTGGATTCAATTTGCAAGTATTTTGTTGAGGATTTTTGCATCTATATTCATTAGGGAGATTGGCCTGTAGTTTTCCTTTTTTGTAGCATCTTTGCCTGGTTTTGGTATTAGATTGATGTTAGCTTCATAAAATGAGTTAGGTAGTGTTCCATTTTCTTCAATTTTTTGAAAGAGTTTGAGTAAGATTTGTATCAGTTCTTTCTGGAAAGTTTGGTAGAATTCCCCTGTGAAGCCATCTGGCCCTGGGCATTTATTTGTGGAAAGATTTTTGATGACTGATTGGATCTCTTTGCTTGTGATGGGTTGGTTGAGGTCTTCTATTTCTTCTCTGGTCAGTCTAGGTTGTTCATATGTTTCCAGGAAATTGTCCATTTCCTCTACATTATCCAGTTTGTTGCCATACAGTTGTTCATAGTATCCTCTTATAATTTTTTTAATTTCTTCAGGATCTGCAGTTATGTCACCTTTTTCATTCATTATTTTGTTTATATGGGTCTTCTCTCTTTTCAATTTTGTCAGTCTAGCTAGGGGC
The DNA here is from genome assembly GCF_015220235.1 of Choloepus didactylus. Classification (NCBI taxonomy): domain Eukaryota; kingdom Metazoa; phylum Chordata; class Mammalia; order Pilosa; family Megalonychidae; genus Choloepus; species Choloepus didactylus. The sequence goes on along the minus strand of NC_051334.1, from coordinate 8,665,838 downwards.
TTGTCAATCTTGTTGATCTTCTCAAAGAACCAACTTTTGGTGATATTTATCCTCTCTATTGTTTTTTTTTTCTCTATGTCATTTATTTCTGCTTTAATCCTTGTTATTTCTTTTCTTCTACTTGGTTTAGGATTGGTTTGCTGTTCATTTTCTAGCTTCTTCAGTTGATCCATTAGTTCTTTGATTTTGGCTCTTTCTTCCTTTTTAATATATGCGTTTAGTGCTATAAATTTCCCCCTTAGCACTGCTTTTGCTGCATCCCATAGGTTTTGGTATGTTGTGTTCTCATTTTCATTCGTCTCTATATATTTAGCAATTTCTCTTGCTATTTCTTCTTTAACCCACTGATTGTTTAGGAGTGTGTTGTTTAACCTCCAGGTATTTGTGAATTTTCTAAGTCTCTGATGGTTATTGACTTCTAATTGTATTCCATTGTGGTCAGAGAATGTGCTTTGAATAATTTCAATCTTTTTAAATTTATTGAGGCTTGTTTTATGTCCCAGCATATGATCTATTCTGGAGAAAGTTCCGTGAGCACTAGAAAAGTATGTGTATCCTGGTGATTTGGGATGTAATGTCCTGTATATGTCTGTTAAATCTAATTCATTTATCAGATTGTTTAGGTTTTCAATTTCCTTATTGGTCTTCTGTCTGGTTGATCTATCTATAGGAGAGAGTGATGTGTTGAAGTCTCCCACAATTATTGTGGAAACATCCACTGCATCCTTTAGTTTTGCCAGTGTTTCTCTCATGTATTTTGTGGCACCTTGATTGGGTGCATAGACATTTATGATTGTTATTTCTTATTGTTTAATTGCCCCTTTTATTAGTATGTAGTGGCCTTGTTTGTCTCTCAAAACATCCCTGCATTTAAAGTCTATTTTTTCTGAGATTAATATTGCTACTCCTGCTTTCTTTTGGCTGTAGCTTGCATGAAATATTTTTTCCATCCTTTCACTTTCAATTTCTTTGTGTCCCTGTGTCTAAGATGAGTCTCTTGTATGCAACATATTGTTGGTTCATTTTGTTTAATCCATTCTGCGAATCTATATCTTTTAATCGGGGAGTTTAATCCATTTACATTCAACGTTATAACCGTGAAGGCATTTCTTGAATCAGCCATCTTACACTTTGGTTTATGTCTGTCATATATTTTTTTCCCCTCTCTCTATTAATATCCTTTAATGTACCCATACTGAATCTCTTTAGTACTGAACCTTTCTCCATGTCTCTCTCTCCTTTTTTTGTTTGTCTGTAGGGCTCCCTTGAGTATCTCCAGTAGGGCAGGTCTCTTGTTAGCAAATTCTCTCAGCATTTGTTTGTCTGTGAAAAATTTAAGCTCTCCCTCAAATTTGAAGGAGAGCTTTGATGGATAAAGTATTCTTGGCTGGAAATTTTTCTCACTCAGAATTTGAAATATATCATGCCACTGCCTTCTTGCCTCCATGGTGGCTGCTGAGTAGTCACTACTTAGTCTTATGCTGTTTCCTTTGTATGTGGTGAATTGCTTTTCTCTTGCTGCTTTCAGAACTTGCTCCTTCTCTTCCGTGTTTGACAGTGTGATCAGAATATGTCTCGGAGTGGGTTTATTTGGATTTATTCTATTTGGAGTTCGCTGAGCATTTATGATTTGTGTATTTATGTTGTTTAGAAGATTTGGGAAGTTTTCCCCAACAATTTCTTTGAATACTCTTCCTAGACCTTTACCCTTTTCTTCCCCTTCTGGAACACCAATGAGTCTTATATTCGGACGTTTCATATTATCTATCATATCCCTGAGGTCCATTTCGATTTTTTCAATTTTTTTCCCCATTCTTTCTTTTATGCTTTCATTTTCCATTCTGTCATCTTCGAGGTCACTGATTCGTTGTTCAACTTCCTCTAGTCTTGTACTATGAGTGTCCAGAATCTTTTTAATTTGGTCAACAGTTTCTTTAATTTCCATAAGATCATCTATTTTTTTATTTAGTCTTGCAATGTCTTCTTTATGCTCTTCTAGGGTCTTCTTGATATCCTTTGTATCCCGTACTATGGTCTCATTGTTCATCTTTAGTTCTTTGAGTAGCTGCTCTAGGTGCTGTGTCTCTTCTGGTATTTTGATTTGGGTGCTTGGGCTTGGGTTGTCCATATCGTCTGTTTTTTTCATATGCTTTATAATTTTCTGTTGTTTTTGGCCTCTTGGCATTTGCTGAACTTGATAGGGTTCTTTTAGGATTTGTAGATCTATTGAAGTCCTTATCTCTAATTTATCAGATCTACAGCTTCGTGGAGTACACTTTCTCTAACTAACCAGCAGGTGGCGTCCACGAGCCACCTGTTCTCCACAAGCCAGTTCTCCCCTGCTTAGCCTTTGTGGTGAGTGGGGGAGTGAGTCTTGTGGGGTCCAATTGGTGTACCAAGCTTGCGTGTGTAGTTGGTGTTGCCCGCCCTGTATATGGGGCGTGTTTCTGGGCAGTCAGGGAGTGGGGGGTGGCTCTAACAATCAAATCTCCCTGTTGATCCTGGAGTTTTAAAGCTGCTGCAATAGTCTAATCCTTCAGTTCAGTCCTGCCACAGTTTGTCTCTGCCTCTGACCCACAAGTCCTTGGTATTGGCGTATGGCTCCTGAGACTTGCACGTGGGCCCCTCTTCCAGGCCGTGCACCCCCTGGTCCTCTGTTGAGGGATGACTGTGCTATGTCACAGGTGAGTGCCGTGCCCCCAGGGCAGTTCTGGGCTGCTGGGCTGTGTAGGGAGGCTCCCAGTCTGCTGAAATGATGGCTGAATGGGGCTTTGTTAATTCACACTGCTCCACCTTCCCAACTCTGGGACAGTCAGCTGAGGTTGCAGGGAAGGCTAATGTCCACTCCCAGTTTTGTGGTGTGTGCCTGTTATTTGAAGCACTTCCGTCACACTGGGTTGTCTGGGGCAGCTCTGGGCTATGGGGCTGGCGATGGGCAGGAGTGTTTCCTGTCCACCAGGATGATGGCTGTGAGCGGACACCCCTCTTTTCTTGGGAAGTTGTGGTGTTTAGAGAATTTTCTCAGCCACTGGATTATTGCCTTTTGTCTCAGAGCTCTCTTAGTTCTGCTCTTGTCTTGACCTGCCCAAATTGCAAGTCTTTGAAGCTTTCTGTATTGGGCTTCTTAGTGTAATTGTTTTAGAAAAAGAAAAAAGGATTAAAAAAAAAAAAAAAGGGCCCTCCTCAGAGATCTAATGGGTTATTGAAATGCTAAGAGACAAAGCAACCAGGGCCATTAAGGAAAGGTCCACAGGGCAGAGAGATCAGCTTTTCTTCGGGATTTGCATATGAGCCTCAGGGCCTGAGCTCTGCCCTTCCCCTTTCTATGTTCACCAGAACTCCAAAAATCCTCCGCTTTTATTTTGGAGTTTTTCGTGTTGTTTTTTTCTATGCCTGTTTCCTCTCTGCTGGGCTGGCTGCTCTCAGATTCTCTGGTGTCTGGTCTCAGTCTGTCTATGGTTGGAGTTTGGATCAGTAGAATGAGTTTCTGATAAGGGTTGCCACTGCAGTTCTCCCTTCTCCTTCCCGGAGCTGACAGCCCCTCCTCCCACGGGCCTGAGCCTGGCAGGGAGGGGTGCGGGTTCCCTGGCCACAAAAACTTACAGATTTCGCTGATCTCAGCAGTTCGACGTTTTCATGAGTGTTGTATGAGATATGCCCGAAGTCAGATTGCTCTCTGGTGTCCAGTCCACTCAGTTCCTGGCTTTCTACCTACTTTCCTGGAGGAGTAACTAAAACATACAGCTCACCAGTCTGCCATCTTGCCCCGGCTCTCTGGACATTCTTAAAGGAGTCTGAGAGGGCTTTACTTCTGGGCTGATCCAATATTTTGGGAAATAGGGGCTTTGCTGTTGACTAGCTTAGCAAATCTTTAAGCTGTCTGGGCCACCAGTTCCTGACTTGCAAATGTAGATTATTGTGAGGTTAAGAGAAGCGCTGGTACAGTAGTACTCTCAACACTTCCTAGTACCCTGGCTCTTCTCTTTCTTTGCGTGGCCATTCTTTGTCATTCTTGCTCAGGGGAAAGGGCCCTGTGGGTTTCTCCACTCAGAACTCTATAAATTGACTTTTGTGGGGTTCTCTACCTTTCTCTCCACATCCACACCCTCCCTCTCTCCTTCCTTCCTCATATATATATATCTAATTGTTTTACATGAATACAATCTTGCAGTAAAAATAGATTCAAAGAAAATAAACACAAGGTGAAAGGCCTTCCTCTTTACCTTCACCAACCCCTACCGTCTACCCCTTCTCAGGTGGAAGCACTGTTTACAATTAGGTGAGTATGTACATTCCCAGTTTTTATGAGTTTACAATCCTAAACTCATAAAACATAAACTTTATGTTTATGTTTAAACATAAACATTTGCGCGTACATGTTTAAAACAAACAGGATCTTTCTGCAGGACTGTTCTGCAACTTGCTTTTTGTCTTCTTACACTCTGCACTGGGAGAACTTTTCAGGTTGGGCTGTGGTTCTGCTCCCCTCTTTTCAAGACCTGCCCTGTGTTCCACATGTATTATGAAGTATATGCGTCCATTTCTGGATTGACTGTTTTATTCTAGCTGTCTTTTGTCTACTTCTTTGCCAGGAGAATACTATTTCAGTCACGGAGCTTGGGGTATTTTAATATCTAGAGGGGCAAGACCTCTCTCATCATTCATTTTTTCTTTCCTATTATTAACTTTCTCAGTTATTGTGGCACCTCTTCTCTTTCAGATCAACTTTAATCTCCCCATAAAGAATCCTATTGGGATATTGGAGAAGGTTGCATTAAATTTATGAATGATCTTGGAGAACTGACATCTTTCCAATATCGAGTTTTTTTAAACCAAGAATCATTGTATGCTTTCTGAAGTCTCTGGCTTTCTTTTATATCTTTCAGCTGAATTTTATATTGTTCTCATATAGGCTTGGCACATATCATGTTAATTTCATACCTCAGTACTTTGCAGATTTTTATTTATTTGTTTCTTAGTTTATTTTTGCTTATCAGGCTGAAATATGTTTTTCCAATATGTTTTAAATCTGGTTATTGCTGGCATATAAGAAATCTATTAAGTTGCATGTTGGTCTTGTATCTGGTGACCTTATTGCTTTCTTATTTGTTCTAATAAACATTAAATTGCAGACTTGGATTTATAGATGGAAATCATTTATTTGACAATAATGACAGTTTAACATAGTCCTTTCCCATATTTATGGCTCCTTTTTATCTTCTTATATTGATGAGGGCTTCTGGCAAGATGTTGAATGTGGGGTTTGCCTTGCTCCTGAGTTTAATGGGACCACTTCCAACTTGGGTAGTTAAATAGGATGGTTCTTTTGTTTCTTGATAGATTTTCTTGACCAAATTAAAGCCATTTCCTTCTATCTTGACTTATTAATAGTTACATTTTTCTTTTAATCTGGAACGCCTTTGAAATTTTGTAAAACATATTTTAGTATCTGTTGAGATGATCATATGTTTTCCACCTCCTTTAATATAAATACATAGAAAATTCCATTAATAGTTTTCCTAATGTTGAGCCTCCATGAATTCCTGGGATAAAACCCTACTTAATCATGATTTATTATTATGGAAGTATTTATATACTTAGTTTTGAAATCATTCTCCATTAAAACAACACTTGTCTGAGTTTATATACCAAAATATCTAATGAACCATATAATTGTTTGAAATTATAGTAAGGAATGCAAATGCATTAGTTGGGTATACTATGTACTGTTTTCCTGAATAATTCCATTCCTTGTAGACATGGGCAATAAGGATTTGATCATAAAAGAGGAGTGACTTCTTGACTGCGAAGGCCAATTTTTCCTGGTAATACATCTGGTGGATAATACTGAGTGGCTGCTATGGCTTATTTTGTATGTTCAACCAACTTACTGAAGTTCACCTACATTGCAGCAAAGCATCACTTACTGTCAAAACTCTTTTCTGAGCCTACAGAAATTATTACAGCTGTGGAATTCCCTGGATTTCAGTGTATTGCATTAATCTTTTCCCAGTAATCTCTGGTTATGGAGGCTATAGCTTTTTCTTCCATCATTTATCTTTGAGAGCAATTCATTAGGCTTAGCAATGGAGACTGGTTTCACATTCCAGCCCTGCCATTAACTGCCTGTGAATACTTAAACTCCTCTGTTTCTTCCTTTCTAAAATGACACTATTCAAAGTACCTTATGGGTTGCTGTGAATATTAAATAGGTAAATATAAAGCACTTAAAATAGCAAATGGCACATGATAAGTATTATATACATATTATCTATGATTCTAAATAATTATAAATCAGCATTATTAACTAGATAGGAGTTTTTGGTTCAGGTATCAGTGTCTTATGATCACACAAGAAATATATATTTTTCTTACATATGACTCATGGAAACATATCCCATGTGAAATTTGACTGGTCCTTTACTTGTTCAAGGCATTCCTGAAAATAAGCAGTTTTGTTTGACTAAGTATTTTTATGATAAGAAAAGGGCTGACAAATCATTCCAAAACATTTTGCATTTTGGAAAATTCAGAGGGATGATGCTGAAGCTAATTATCAGAGTAAGCCAAGCTGTCTACTGATACAAAGAGAAAATCCTTTGACATTGTTTGACCATACTCAACAAGCAATAGGATCTGTAGAATGCTGTGTTGTGAGTGGCAAGAGATCTCTCATTGCTCCTTATGGGGCTCTTCTACCACTTATTTGTTGACTAGGGCAGTTAACAATTAGCAAAAAATATAAGAGCAATGCGAGAGAGAGAGAGACAGAGAGAGAGAGAGAGAGAGAGAGAGAGAGAGAGATTGCTTGAGTCCCTGGGTTCAAATCTGAGCTTCATTACTGCTCACCAGTCAGCTGACCTTGGGTATATTCCCAATGCTTCAGTTTTCTCATCTGTAAAATGGTGATGTAACATAATTACCTCATAAGGCTGTGGTGAGAATTGCATGGTAAAATTCCTGTGTAGGATAAACATAAGATCTGGCACACTGGCAATGCCATCAGTGACTAGTCATTTAGCACAAAGCATGTGCTTTCACAAGTGTTCTTGGTTCCAGTCCGTAAGTCATCATAACTCCAACTAGGCAGCAGAGCCATGCATGAATGTTTGTCAGGGAGCTCACTGCTAAATTCCATTGACTGCTTATTCTCTGCTACACCAGTATTGCTCACACTTGACTGTGTGCACAAATCCCCTGGGGACCTGGCTGAACTGTAAATTCTGCTTTACTAGGGCCAGTGTAGGCCCAAGAGTCTGCATTTCCCACAAGCTGCCAGGTGGTGCTGCTGCTCCACGGACCACACTTAGAGTAGCAAAGACACTCTGCTAAATGCTTTTCACTTGACTTATTATTGATCACTCAGTACGACCATATATGAAGACAGAAAAATAAAACCTTATTTCACTTCTTTCCTCACTTCACTCACCAAACTGGAACTGTTAGGGAACTATAAATGTATGTAATCTGTCCTCACCATTTCTTAAGAGCACTCACAATATTTTATTAGTGTCAGAAATAGAAGATATATTTAGTATCATTTGGCTTTCCTCTCAAGGAATTATATTACATTTTGAAGCATATAGAAACAGTTTTTGCCAGATGACCAGCTGATTTACTTTTGAATTTTTCAAAGTTTTGGCTACAGATATGGCTGCAAGTTTGGACTTTCCAGTACTTTTTTATTAGTATTTGCCCTTTTTTGAGGTGCAGCTCCCCTCCAATAACAGACTAGCGTCTTCTGTCAGTTAAAGTCATCCTCTTCAGGCTTTTTCAGGAGGGACCTGCATTGAGGTGGGGCAAGGAGAAAGGGGAGAGAAACTGGTCGAGCCAGCCCGATTCAGAATCACTCACCAACATGCGGCCCATAGATGTTTGTGGCCCTGGACCTGCCAGCACCCCCCCCCCCAAAACAAAGTTATATTATTTCCAAGGGCTTAATCCCCTCCATGGTGTGAAACTGCTGTAGGAAACATCTTTGGGAAGGAGGCTGAGCATGAAAAATGTCATTTAATGATATCATTTGTGGATGCTAGAGGTTTGGTGGCCATCATCCTTATCAAGGCATCAGCTTCAGGACCTAGCATTTCATTTTTGAGGGGGTGTTTATGGCCTTTAATGAGTCATAGCAGTCGTTAATGCTGGTGGCAGGCTGGTGGTATAATTCAGAGGTGCTTTCTGTTAGGTTGTTGTGACATTAAAGTAGAAAACATGAGCCTGGAGAGGATTTCTCTGGGAATGCACGTACATGGTTACCACTCCTAGTGGACTTGTCAACGCCTTCTCCTCTGCTCCTCCTTGGGAGAGAGTTTGTCTCCTGACTCAGTTTTGAATGGGAGTTTCAAAAGGGCTGAGTCCCATACCTTTTACAGTAAAATATTTGTCCAGATGAAGTCATCTTCCTTGGAATTTGAGATTTCCCTCTGAAAATACAGCTAAGCCCACAAGTTGTGAAGATATCATAACAGTTCATCTGGAGATACCTTCTAAGCTGCTGGAAAAGCTGGGAATTTTCTGGAATATAGATTTTGGAAAGTTGGACAGGCTGAAGTTCTCTGCCCTCAGATAAGTGGTCCGTAGGGAAATTGCCATAACCAAAGTGAGAAGGACTATAGGAAATGGATTGATAAGGAGAGTTCTTTAATCAAGGTGTTATTTATGGGACATTTCAATAATCAATATTTATTGTACACTCAGTGATAAAATTGGAAAATGTTTACTCTGAAGTAATGTGACTATAATTTTCAATTTAGCTTAATTCATAAAGTTGATTATGAAGAATTATCTTCCAAAACTCATAACTGTCCACAGAAGAATGGGAAACCTTGGGAAAGGATGAGTTCCCTGACAGTGAATGTATTCAAGTATCAAGTGAATGACCACTTAGCAGAGATGGTAGAGAGAAGATGAAAGAACTGGGTGGGAGGGTGGCCCAGAAGACCTAAGAGGCTCTTCTACAATTTCTATGATTCTGTGGTTTAAAGCAGGGGTCAGCCAACTACAGCCCATAGGCCAAATCTGCCAGGTGCCTGCTACTGTAAATAAAGTTTTATTGGAACACGGCTCCACCTGTTCATTTATGTATTGTCTATGGCTGCTTTCGAGTTGCAACAACAGAGTTTCTGGCCTACAAAGCTGAAAATATTTAGTATATAACCTTTTACAAATGGCTTCTACTGGCTTAAAGGGTTATGTTTCCTAGAGTGTTTGGCATTTAACAAAGGACAACACTTCAGATCAGCGGAAGGAGTATTTCTTTATGGATTTGTAGCAAGTGGGAAAGGAGGGCTAGCGTTAGTAAAGGAAGTCTCATTGTAATTCTCTAAATTATACTGTAGAGCACAAGATGGCAAATATATTCTCTAAAGGGCCCAAGAGTGAATATTTGGCTTTGCCTGTTACACTCATTGTATTGAGAAAGCAGCAATAGATAATATGCACACAAATATATGTGGCTGTGTTCCAATAAGACTTTATTTATGGTGACTGCAACTGGAATTTCATAAAATGTTAAAGTGTCATGAAATGTTTTTCTTCTTTTGACATTTCTTCAACCATTTATAGATGTAAAAACCATTCTTAGCTCATGGGCTGTAGAAAAATAGGTGGTGAACTAGATTTAGCCTGTGAGCTGTAGTTTGCCGATTTCTGCTTTATAGGCTTCTGTTCCACCAAATGGCCACTTATACATAAAGTTACACTTAGGTATATGACCTTGGTTATGTTTGTTAGGAAAATATTTATACCCACATCAAAGGGCTGCCTTGTTAACTTGCATCGCATTGACTTCTTTCCCTTTCCAGTATTTTCTAGTTTCACCTCCTGTGCTAGGCAGAATAATGCCCTCCCACCCCCCTCCAAAGACCTGGGAATATGTTACCTTCCATGGCAAAAGAGGCTTTGAAGCTGTGACTAAGTTCAGGGCCTTGAGATGGGGAGATTATCCTGGGCGCATTGTGCTCACCAGAGTCCTTATAGGTGAAAGAGGGAGACAGGGAAGTCTGAGTCAGAGAAGAAGTGACATAAAAGCAGAGTCAGAGGGAGATTTGAAGATGCTACACTGCTGTCTTTGAAGATGGAGGAAGGAGCCTTGAACCAAGAAATGCAGGTGGCCTCTAGAATTTGGGAAATTCAAGGAAACAAATTCTCCCCTAGATACTCCAGAAGGAACACAGCACTGCCAGCACCTGGGGTTTAGCCCAGGGACTTCTGATGTTTATAAGATGGGAAATTTGTGTTCTTTTTAAGCCACTAAGTTTGTGGTAACTTTTTACAGCATCAAGAGGAAACTAATGTATCTCATAAATGAACCATTTGTGCATGAATGTTTGCTTCAGTGTTTGCTTCTAGGAGAACCCAAATTAAGACACTTCCAAATCTGACATTGTATGCTTATTTCTATCTCAGATAAAATATCAATGTTTTTCAGTTGTTCAGTGAGCATTTAGTTATTGTGTACTTCTATATGCTAGATGCTGCTCTAAGGCTAGTCACAGAGCTCAAATGAACTCAGTCCTTACCTGCATGGAGCTTACAATCTAACAGGAGATAATAAATGCCACAAATAGTTCTAGCATGTGCTTTATGCTATTGAGTTCTTTTCAAATAACCGTAAGTATTTATTAAACATCCACTGGAAACGTTGATCAGAGCAAGAGTGTATATAAATATATAAGCTGTAGTCACTGCCCCCCAAATAAGCAAATTTTCAAATCTATTTTTTTAAATTACAGTATCACCCTAAAAGAGGCCGATCTCATTTTGTCAGTTAAAAAAAATGAGAACAAGGAGTTCTAAGTGAAAACAATGCAAGGATCCCATTTTAGGGAATCCAAAGCCCTGATTTCACTTTTTAGATTCCCTTAAAAAGAACGGAGAGTTTGTTTTGTTCCCAAGGAAATTCACGGTTGCTTAGCTCCTGAGCCATCAACACATTTAAAAAATTTTAATTTACTGCAGCATTTTGGCTGTGAAATGTATTGGAGGAAATGTGAAGTCAGATACACAAGGCATGAGTTCAAATTCTGATTTTTAAAATCACTTCATAAAGTCATGAGATCTCAGGTGAAAATTTAACTGCTCCGAACTGTATCTGTTAAACTTTAACAGGCATGGAAACTTCTAAAATCAGTCAGCTGGTAGAGGCCAGCACATACTAATTTTCAAAGCCTTTCTCTATTTCCTTTTGATGGGATTCTAGAAGCAGTCGCTTTTTGCAGTCTTTTAGGACCAAACTCTGGAATGCGTCTTCCTTTCATTTCTGCTCTCAAAGTGGCCAGTTTTCTGCCAGGGTCACCTTTTCTTACAGTCTCTTGCTAAATGCAGTCAAGAGTAGCCAACATCTGCCAAAACTTTAATTCTAAAGATGCTGGGTTTGAAGGTGTGTGGTCTGCTTTCCAGATTACCATGTGGGGACATTTCAGCAAGTGTTTTGCTCCTGCCTAACACAAGTCACCTTTTTCCTCACCTCTGATATCTATTTCCTCTCTGCCGGTTACCTGCCGGCTAAGGCAATTCCATATATAGTAGCTGTGGGTTATAGCAGTACCTCACTTTAAGGTTCAATTTTCTCTACTAGGATAGGTTAATTGCTGCAACAAAAAGCTAATTGCTAGAACAAGCAATCTGAAAATTTCTGTGGCTACATACAACAAAATTTAATTTTTTGTTTGCATTGGAATCAAATTGGTTGTTTGGAGAGCAGCCTGTCCCAGGGGACCCATTCAAGGATCCGGGCTCCTTCCATCTTTAGGCGCCTCCATGTTCAACCTGTGTGCTCCATGGAATGGCATGTGAGAGACTATCTGGAGCCCCTGAGCCTGCCCTGGAGGTGACATGCTCCTTCCCACGGCCAGTTGACCAGAACGCAGTCGCGTAGCCCCATCCTAACTGCAAGTGCGGCAGGGAGATGTGGACCCTGGCTCAGCAACCACTTGCCTGCAGGGGGCCTTGGTCACCTGCTTGCCCTATCAGCCTCCCTGTGCTTGCCTCGAAAAGGTGCTATGTGGGTTACAAATGAAAAAGGATGTGGGCGATCCTTTTATAGTAAAAAGTATAGTGTAAATGTCAGGGGTAGTTTTCTTCAAACAAACAGTGTTACCGTTATGATTGGGTTCTCCTGCTCGAACATTTCAGCATCTAATAGGTTAATGGCCTTGAATGGGCTTGACCCCTAATCATCAGGTCTTAACATTGTTCTGATGGGAAATTGCCTTCCCATTTCCCGACAACTGGTCTAAAATCAGCTCTTGGAACTTATTTCTTGTATTAATAGCTTTCTGTATTAGTTTTGTAGGGTGCATGCTCATGTTGATTTAACTTCCACTTTATCATAGGCTAATTCAAATTTATGTTTGGTCTGTGGTGTTATGCTAATTTCATGTCTCGTCTTTGTTAAAGGAAAAGTAGAACTGGCCCCCAAATTTGACTTGCAGTGTCATTAGTGACGTTTATTGACAGCCTGCTGTGTGTCAGGTGTATTCTAGGCACACTAAGTACATTCTCATTTTAATCCTTCTGGTAACTCAGCAAAGTATGTATTACTTCCTCTGTTTCATTTTTGAGGAATTGAAATCAGAGAGGGTAACTGTATTAGTTTTTTTATTGCTGCTTAACAAATTACCACAAACTTAGTGGCTGAATTATTTTCTGGAGGCTCTTGAGGGAAAATCTGCTTCCATGCTCATTAAGGTTGATGATAGACTTCGGTTCTCTGTGGTTTCAGGACTAAGGTCCCTATTTCCTTGCAAGGTGTCTGCCAGGGGACAGTCAGTCTCACCTTCTATAAACCACCTACATTCCTTGGTGCCTGGTCACTACCTCATCAATGCCAGCAATGGGGTGTCAAATCCTTCTCATGCTTTCAATCTATTTGACATCTTCTGCCACACCTTTCTGATATCCTCTTCTGCCTTTCAAAGAGGTCATGTGATTAGAGGAGGCCCACTGGATGATCTCCATATCTTTAGGTTAAATAACATGGGACTTCAATTACACCTGCAAATAACTTCATTACCTAGATTAGTGTTTGATTGAATAACCAGGGGATCAGAATGTTGGGGGCCAACTTTAATTTCTGCCCACCACAGCAACTAACTTGCCTGAATTCATGTAGCTAGATCGTAGTGAAGCAATTCAAACCCTGATCTGTCTGGCTTCAAAGTCTATGCCTTTTCCATCTATCACACTGAACCTCTGTGAAAACAAGTGGGGCACAATTCCCACAGAGAATGTCCTGGAAAGAAAGCCCAGCCCCAATTCCTAATCTGGAGATATATAATTTTAAAAAGTGTTGTATAGGCATGTGGGCTGCAGGCTGACCAAGATGGCAGTGCAAGATGCTCCAGGGTTCCATTCCCCCACAGAGTCTTTGAACAACTAGCAAAAACTGCCAGAGACATCTTCAAAACTCCGGAAAAGATTTCAAGGCTTTCAGTAACTGGGTGAGTTGCAAATCAAGAAAATGCAGCTTTAAAAATGGTAGGAGAAACTTGTGGCCTTCTTGCTGTCCCTCCCCCACCCTCTCCACAGTGCAGTGTGGAGAAGGCCTGTGCTCCCATGGTGGGTCACTGGCCTGTTCTGGAGGGAGCAGAGTAACCCCTAAACATATACGGGGGTGCCTCTTTGTTGGTGCCAGTTTTTTGGGTGGCAGCCTGAATGACTGAAACAGGTCAATCATCTCTAGCTTGCCCTCCCAGTACTCACCCTGTAGGCAGAAGTAGCTTGTCCACAGCTAATGCAGTGATAGAAACAATTAAGCCAAAGTGGCCTGTGGCAAAGGATTATCTGCTTTGGTTTTAAGACATACAATGGGGGGAACAGTATTGCATAGGGAGCAGAGGGGACATTTTGATTCCTGTAAACTCGGGAGGTCCTAAGGCCACAAGAGAGCCCAAGCCCAGGACAAGACACAGGATTAGAAATGTCAAAGAGGATCCTGCACTTTCTCCCCGGGCTGATCTTCTTGATAGCAAGACTAAACACTGAAGCAGAGCTCTGGTCAACACAGAATAAATATGCAAAACTATGAAGGGTGTTTTTTGCATTGGTTTGTTTGTTTTTGTTAGGTCCTATATACTCTAAAGAAATCTCTGTCATGTCACTAGCTGGATACAAACTTAAGGAATATACAGCTCAGGGACTAAATCCCACAATCAGCACATTAAAATATTAAAATGTACAGTGTGCAACAGTAGATTACCAGACAAACAAAGAAACAGGAAATGATGGCCCATGCAAAGGAACAAGATAAAAATTCAGAAACTATCAATGAAAAAGAAAAGGCTTGAACATACCAGACAAAGACTTAAAAAAAAAGATCTTCAATATTCTCAAAGAGATAAGGTAAAACACAGAGAAAGAACTAAATGATATCAGGAAAATGATAAACTGAACAATATGAGAATATGAATAAAGAGATAGAAATTTTAAAAAGGAAACCAACAGGAATACTGGAGAGACAACCACAGTAACTGAAATGAAAAATCACCTAGAGGGTTTCAACAGCAGATTGGATCTGGAAGAAGATAGAATCATTGAACTAGAAGACAAGAAATGGTTCATGCTGAGGACCTGGAAAAAAAAAGAATAAAAAAAGTGAACAGAACCTAAGAGACCCATGGGACACCATCTAGCATATCAAGATAGGCATTATGGGAGTCTCAGAAGGGAAAGAGTGAGTAAGGGGCAGAAGGAATATTCAAAGAAAGAATGGCAGAAAACTTCCAGTATTTAATTAAAGACATGAATAAACACATTCAAGAAGCCCAATGAACCCAAACAGGATAAACTTGAAGAGAACGTTGCCCAGACACATAGTAGTCAAATGCCATGGATAAGGAGAATGTTCTGAAAAGCTGCAAGAGAAAAGCAATGTGTTCTGTACAAGGGAACCCCAGTAAGATTATGTGCCAATTTCTCATAAGAAACCTTGGTGGCAAGAAGGCAGTTGGATGAAGCATTTAAAGTGCTGAAAGAAAGCATTTGCCAACCAAGAATTTTATAGTTGGCGAGACTGTCTTTCAAAAATGAGGGAGACGGGGATGAATGTGGACCTGGCAGCGTGGGACTGAGAGTATCTTCTTGACCAAAAGGGGGATGCAAAATGAGACAAAATAGTTTCAGTGGCTGAGAGATTTCCAATGGAGTCAAGAGGTCACTCTGGTGGACATTCTTATGCACTATATTATAGATAACACCTCTTAGGTTTTAATGTATTGGAATAGCTAGAAGTAAATACCTGAAACTACCAAACTCCAACCCAGCAGTCTGGACTCCTGAAGACAATTATATAATAATGTAGATTACAAGGGGTGACAATGTGATTGTGAAGACCTTGTGGATCACACCCCCTTTATCTAGTGTATGGATGAGTAGAAAAATGGGGATAAAAACTAAAGGACAAATGGGGTGGGATGGGGGGGATGATTTGGGTGTTCTTTTTTCACTTTTATTTTTTATTCTTGTTCTGGTTCTTTCTGATGTAAGGAAAATGTTCAGAGATAGATTGTGGTGATGAACGCATAACTGTGTTATCATACTGTGGACAGTGGATTGTATACCATGGATGATTGTATGGTGTGTATTTCAATAAATGTATTTCAATAAATGTGAATTTAATAAAAAAAAACAGGCTCATCTCTTGCTTGTTTGTGAGTTTTACAAGGAGAATTGTTGATCCTATGCCAAGTATTAAGTTCTCTTTAAAAACTTTCATAGGTTGAGTAATTTGATATGGGTTAGCATATACAAGGGTGCCTGTCTCACTTGAAGTATCCAATAAATGTTAACTTTTTATATTATCAAAAAAAAAATGAGGGAGAGATGAAGACATTCCCAGATAAACAGAAGCTAAGCAAGTTCATCAGCATTAGACCTGCTGTATAATCAATGCTGAAGGGAGTTTTTCAGTCAGAAATAAAAGGACACTAGACAGTAGATTGAAGCAGCATAAAGAAATAAAGATCTCTGGTAAATTAACCATATATGTAATCATAAATATCAGTAGTGTTATGTTGCATTTTTTTTTGCTATGTAACTCCACTTTTTACTTCTTCCAAGTTCTAAAATGCAAAAGCATGAAAAGTAATGGTAAGTCTATGGTTTCGGAGATACAGTGTATAAATATGTAATAATTTGTAACAATTAAACAAAAAAGTGGGGGATGGAGGGGTATAGAAACAGTTTTTGTGTATGCTATTTAAGTTGGCATGAAATCAAATGTGATTTTTATACATTTTGGGTATTAAATTTAAGCCCCATGGTAACCACACAGGAAATATCTGGAAAAAGTATATGGAAGGAAATGAGAAGGGACTCAAAATGGTACACTACCCAAAGTTCAAAGTAGGTATTAATGGAAGATTTAGGGACAACAGGGGCATAAGGCTTACAAAGACCAAATAGCTAAAGGGCAGAAGAAAGTGTTGCATCATCAGTAGTTATTTTAAATGTCAATGGATTAAACTGTCCAGTCAAAAGGCAGAGACTGGCATAATGGATAAAAAAGTATGACAACTATATGCTGTTTACGAGAGAGTCACCTTAAATTCAAAGACAAAAGTAGGTTGAAAGGGAAATGATGGAAAAAAAATATTCCCTGCAAATAGTAACCAAAAGAGAGATGGGGTAGCTATACTAATATCAGATAAAATAGAGATTAAGTAAAAAGCTGTTACGAGGGACCAAGAAGGTCACTATAAACTGATTAAGGGTTCAATTCAACAAGAAGACATAACAAATATAAATATATATGCACTTAACAGCAGAGGTCCCAAAATACATGAAACAAACATTGATAGATTTGAAGGGAAAAATAGATGGGTCTACATGAATAGTAGGAGACTGTAATTACGTGACTTTCAATAATGGATAGAACATCTGGACAGAAGATCAATAAGAAAATAGAAGACTTGAACGATACTCTAAACTGATTAGACCTAAAGACATATATAGGACACTGCACTTAACAGTAGTCTACACATTTTTCTTTAGTGCACATAGGTCATTCTTGAGGATAGACCATATGTTAAATCACAAAACAAGTCTCAATAAATTAAAAATATTGCAATCATATGATGTATCTTTTCTGAACACAATTGAATGAAGCTAGAAGTCAATAACACAGGGAGAACTGGAAAGTTCACAAATATGTGGAAATTAAACAACACATTGTTAAAGAAATCAGTGGGTCAAAGAAGCAATCACAAGGGAAATTAGGAAATATCTTGAGGCGAATGAAAACAACATAACAACAAAGCAAAACTTATGGGATGCAGCAAAGGCAGTGAGAGGAGGGAAATTACATTTAAAAAAAGAAAGACCTCAAATCAAAGACCTAAACTCTGAACTGGAGGAACTAGAAAAAGAAGAGAAAACTAAACCAATAGGAAGCAGAAGGAAGGAAATAACAAAGATCTGAGCAGAGATAAATGAAATAGAGAATAAAAGCACAGTAGAGAGAATCAACAAAACCAAAAATTGGTTCTTTTAAAAAATTAATAAAATTGATAAATGTTTAGCTAGAATATCAGAGAGAAAAAGGGAGAAGACACAAATAGCTGAAATCAGAAATGAGAGGGGGGACATTACTGCTGACTCAATAGAAATAAAAAAAATTATAAGAGGATACTATGAACAACTGTACGTCAGCAAATTAGACTACCTGGATGAAATGGACAAATTTCTAGAATTGCACAAACTACCTACGCTGAATCAAGAGGAAGGAGATGATCTTAATAGACCAATAGCAAGTAAAGAGATCAAATCATTCATCAAAAACCTCCCAGCAAAGGAAAGCCTTGTACCCAATGTCTTCACTGATGAATTTTACCAAATATTCTAAGAAGAATTAACACCAATCCAGCTCAAACTCTTCCAAAAAATTGAAGAGGAGGGAACACTTACTAACTCATTCTATGCAGTCAGCATCAGCCCTATAATAATAGGGAGAGTAATGTGAGAACTCTGTACTTTCTGCATGGTTTTTCTATAAGCATGCAACTTCTCTAACAAACAAAATAGTAAAAAAAAAAAGTGCTACATTTAAAATCATAGACTATTTTAAATAATGCATAAAAGTAATACTGACTTTTCAAAATGCCATCACTGGAGAGGCAGTCTGAGGGTGGACTATGTAGACAATTCTGGCTAAATTCCAAGAGCTGCTACTTAATTGCTCTGAGACCCCGAAGCCTCAGTTTCTGCTGTGGAAAATGGGGGTAATAATGGTGTCTTAGAATCTCTTTGGGGATGAAGATACTGAGAGTTGTGATTTGTTTCATTCTTCTGATAATTTCCTGTATAGGCATATGGTAAGGAAAACATTTCCACAGTAAATATTCCAGATATGTTTTGGACCACTGTGACTTAGAACTACCTGCTACATGGCTGCATGTGTTGGT
Source organism: Choloepus didactylus (assembly GCF_015220235.1). Classification (NCBI taxonomy): domain Eukaryota; kingdom Metazoa; phylum Chordata; class Mammalia; order Pilosa; family Megalonychidae; genus Choloepus; species Choloepus didactylus. Next base: position 8,647,437 of record NC_051334.1, on the reverse strand, counting down.
GCTGCACCATTTTTGCCTTGAATTTAATGGTTAATTTCTGTACCATTGACAAATTTTTTCTGGGTTCTTCTTGAGATTTAATTTTATGATAATTTTGCCCAGTGGATTCTATCAATGTTTCCCCATGTCCCTTCTGCATTCATTCTACACCTCAAAGGCCGATTTTTGGCACACCTGGAACTTGGCACCCAAGGGCTTTGTTTCTAACAAAGAGAAGTGTTGGACAGTTGATGACCCTGGAAGCAGCTTCAGCCGCTGAGGGACAGGGAGTTGGTAGATAGTTGCCTCAGCTTCCTAGTCCCTCAATTGGGACAACTCGCAGGCATGTTGCATACAGTCTCCCGGTGTTCCCCAGTGGGATTGTGCTCCAGTTGCCCACAGCAGCAACTTGTTTGATAAAACCCCTTTATTGCTTTCCTTTCTTTCTCTGTCTCACCTCTCAAATAAACTACTTACACTTAAATCCTTGTCTCAGGGTCTCCTTGCAGGGGAACCCAAACCAACTCTAGGTTACAAACTTTGCAATTCCATATGTTTAGAGAAATCTTGAGCTAATTCACATAGATTTGTCCATGAAATGCTGCTGATCAGTGTTGTCACCAAGTGCTCTAATGCCAACGCTCTGGGTGGGCCAGACTACGTTGGATGTGGGTGTGCACTGATGTGTATGCCTGTGATGATATGGACATTGTTATTTCTCTTGGGATTATTCTGAGCAAAGCTTTTGGAAATTGTGTTTTCCCACAAGTTCCACAAATATTTCCACATTTTAGAAATTGTTCGAGCATGCTCTAAGCTATAACTCAGAAAGTTAAACAGTTTTGGCTGGTGATATTATTGTTTAAAAAGAAAACTTTTTTGTTTTGTTTTTAATTTTGGATTTCGTCATGCTTTGCAATCATTTTCTGCTCTAAAGGCTTAACTTCCTTTGACTAGTGCATGGCTTTGCATAAATGCTCATGGAGGTATTTCATAGACATTTTTGTATGAATATGATTGTAATGAATCTTTACTGGTAGTACTTTAATTTTAAAGCTCTTTTTCACATAATATTTCATTCGATCCTCACAAAAACCCCTGAATAACAGGATTATCAGCAGAGTTTAATGAAAGAGGAAACCAAGTCCCAGCAAGTTGAATTTCTATTTGACACATGCAACTCATCATGAATTAACTTACAAGTTTCATTAATGTGATCAGCTGTCCACAAAGACAACAAAGAGGGAGAATGTATTCTTCAAGTGAAACGGTATATATTATCAAAGCTGTAGGAAGTGGGGAGTTTATTAGGGGTGAATTGATACAGACCCCAGAAATGGCCATAGATGATTACTTCTTTTAGGTTTTTAAATTTACTATGTTGTTATGTAGGGGAGAGAAGCAAGAATAGCAAGAACTCTATTTCAGCACTCTTTTATAAAATTACCATTAGTGAGTCCGAGACTAAAATAGTATTTTCCTAGGTCCTGTTCTCACCTTCCAGAAAATCTCCTTCACTATTGCTGTCAGTCTCCCCTGGCTTATCAGCACCATTAAAACTATAGTCTATATTTCTTTCCTCACCAACTAGACAGTCTTTACCTGTGTTCCTGGGTTGAAGAGGAAGTACATCACTATTTCAAGAATCAATATTGGGTTTTGAGGCCAGTTCCAAAGCTAGTAGATTGGTCCTTCCGGAAACTAGAATCTTGCCTCTGATATCCAGCTTTCGGTCCAAGTCCTCACTGACAGTTGCCACCCCTGATACTGAGGTCAGTCTGATTTCCTGAGCCTTCAACTATTGCCTGCTGTTGGCATCTGAGCTACTCTTGTGGAACTCACTTAACCCCTTTTGGCCCTTCCCCCAACAATGAACCCAAGTTATGACCAAGCCATTCTGTACCAACCAGGATTCAGTTGGAAACACACAAAAAAAACCTGTAGTTATTTCAGAAAGAAAGAAATTTAATACCAGGGTTTAGAGGCTTGGTAGAGAATTGAAAAGGACTGCATCTGGCATTCAAGAAATTAGGAAGATGGTAACTGCAACATCAAGGGTGATTGTAGCTGCTTGCTGCTTGAGGAAGCACCTGGCAATACCTCTCACTGGCCCTCTGCCAGAGCCTCCACACCTGCCTGCCACCACCATGATGGTGCTGCCACCATACTGGCTTCAACTTCCCTTCCACCTTGGGAGTGTTTCTCATTTACGTGGTCTAGCTCTGAACCGGGATACAGGGAATCTGGAAAATTTTAGGGATACAGGGAAGAGTCTAATAGAAAGAAAATGGTGCTGAGTAGCCAACTGATAGTTCAGCACGTATCCTGTATTTAGAAATTATCTGAAACAGATTCGTGAGCCTGGGGTACCCATACATGAGAATATTATTCCTTCAAAACCAAAGGTTCTGAGAAAAACATTTCTGATTTGAGACAGACCAATAGAAATAAGGGAGAAATAGCAACTGGGGACATCATGACCCCACCCCATTAAGATTCATTAATAGTTGTCATAGTTGTTGATGTTAAATAGAAAGAGACTGGGACCTGTTCTTCAAGGAGAGCTGCCAGGAAAATTGGATATCTCTATACCCCTGTCTTGTCTTGACTATAAATTATTTGAATTCTGGTATTTCCCTACTTTCTGGTAAAATATTTTGTTCACTTTAATCAGCTGGCCGAGTGTCTGCTCTACTCCTGTATGCCAAGGTTTGAGTCTTTGGATATCTTTGCTCTTCCAGAGATAGATCTTGGACAAATCTCTAGGAAGTAATGGGGAATGGCTAGGGCCATTCCTGGATATCTCCTCCATCAGTCGAATCCTACAGGGCATGGGAGCTGGCTAGGAGTACTTGAACCATGGTTGGAGTTGTGTTTAATGGCATTTTCTAATTGTCATCTGATGTACAACATTTCCTTCCAGAAGCTTGTGCTTTTGGCCTGGATGCAACACTGGAAGCCTGAGGCATCCATAAAAATGACCTAATGCTATGAAAAATGTAACTGCATGTTTCAAGTCATAACATCTGATTTATTCTCCATAGAATGTTAGTAGTCAGTTTTCTTCTCAGTGCAATATGAAATAGTTTTTTCTCCTCTTATTTTGTTTAACTTTTTATTTTGAAATACTTTCAAACTTACAGAACAGTTATGAAAATGATGCAAACCCCATACAGAGAACTCCAACATGTCCCTACTCTCTCAGATACCCAGAGCCACCAATTTTAACATTTTGCCACATTTACTGTATCATTCTACCTGCACATCTTCAATCTATCTATCTATCTCTATCTACCTATCTTTCTATCAATCCACTTTCTGAACTCTTGAGTGTAGGTTGTACACATCATGCTCCTTGAACACTTAATACTGACATGTACATTTCCTGAAAAACAAGGATATTCACTTATATAATCACCTGAAGAACAATTATCAAGTTGAAGAAATTTAGCATTGATTTAAAGTTTACATTCTGTATTCCAAATTGTCATATGTCCCAAAAATGTCCTTTTGACCCTTTTCTCCTCCCTTTATAGATCACATCCAGGAACAGGTATTGCATTTAATTGTCCTTGCCTCTTAGTTTAACTTTCCTTTTTTATTAATTGTGGGATGATATTATACAACATAAACTTTCCCATTTCAACTACTCCCCAGCACACCTTTCAGTGGGATTAATCACATTCACAATCCTGCAGTACCCTCATGACCTTACATTACTAGAACTTTCCCATCTCCCCAAATAGAAACCCTACACTTGTTTTTTTGTTAATGCCCCATACCCCCCCAGCACACCCCCAGCTCCTGGCTATCTGTACTCTAATTTCTGTCTGTATGAGCTTTCATATTCTCTGATTTTTTTTTGTAGTTACCATGGGTTTAAATTTAGCATCCTAAATCTATAACACTCTTGTTTGCTTAGATACCAACTCAACTTCAACAGTATACACAAACTATGTTCCTATACCCTTCTGTCCACCACCTTTATGTAGTTCTTGTCACAAATCGCGTATTTATACATTGAATCCACATTCACTGATTCATTATTAAATTTTATGCATTTGCCTTTTCAATCCTGTAGAAAGTGAAAAGTGGAGTTCCACACCAAAAATACAGCAGTCCTGGTATTTATGTTTACCCATGTCATTACCCTCACCGAGATCCTTATCTCTTCAGGGGGCTTGGATCTATTGTCTGTTGTCCTTTTCTTTCCACATATAGAACTCTCTTTAGCATCTCCTGTAGGGCCGGTCTAGTGGTTACGGACTCCCTCAGTTTTTGTTTATTTGTGAATGTCTTAATCACTCCCTCTTTTTTTTTTCTCCCTCAGTTTTGAAAGGTGATTTTGCTGGATATAGACTTTCTGGTTGGCAATTTTTGCTTTCAGCACTTTAAATATGTCATCCTGTTGCCTTTCTGTCTCTGTGGTTTCCAATGAGAAATCAGCACTTAATGTTGTTGAGGCTCCCTTGTATGTGACATCTTGGTTCTCTCTTGTGACATTCAGAATTCTCTATCTTTGGCATTCGACAGTTTGATTATAACATGGTGCGCTATAGGTCTATCTGTGTTTCTCCTGTTGGAAGTTCATTGAGTGAGTTGGATGTGTATTTTCATGTCTTTTATTAAATTTTTGAGGTTTTCAGCCATTATGTCTTTGAATATTCTCTCTGCCCCCCTCTCTCTTTCTTCTCCTTCTGTGACTGCTACCATACATATATCGGTATGCTTGATGGTGTCCCACAAGTTCCTCAGGCTGTGTTCCATTTTCTTCATTCTTTCTTCCTTCTGTTCCTGAGACTGGATGATTTCAGTTATCTTACCTTCAGGTTCATGGATTCTTTCTTCTGCCAACTACAGTCTGCTGTTAAACCCCTCTAGGGAATTTTAAATTTCTGTTATTGTGGTCTTCAGTTATGTTGGTTCCTTTTCTTAATTTTCATCTCTCTCTACTGATATTCTCTTTGTGTTCATCTATATTTTTCCTGATTTCCTTTAGTTCTTTGTCCATATTTTCCATTAGCACTTTGAGCATGTTTAGAACCGTTTTTAAAAAGTCTCTGTTTGGAATGTCCCAGATCAGATCCTCCACATTATGATTTCTAATGTTTTAATCTTCTCCTTTGCCTGCCATGGCTTCCAGTTTCTCTGTTTTGTAAACTTCTGTTGCAACCGGGGATCAGACAATTTAGGGCAGTACTGTCACAGCACCTAGCACTGTGACTGGCCTAGTCAAGTGCTTTATAGACAATGATTGATTGCTGTGGAATTTTATGGAAATTTGCTGTTCAGAATAAGGAGACTGCTAAACAAATGAAAGAGTTGATAAGATACTGGTATCAAAAAAGAGTTAAATGGAAAATACATGTCTTTAAGGTAGTTCTTTGACTTCTTTAGATGGAGTAAGCTGGAATGAGAAAATCATATAAAGGAGTAAGTTTTAACCTGTCACTTCCTAACACTATTACTTTGAAATTTTGTTTCCTGTCCTTATGGCTTTTCAGTCTCGTCAGTAAACTCAGAATCACCCACAAAACTGGGTATAGTGGCATAGCTCATGCTTGTTAAAGCCATTTGTTTTTAGGGGATAAGTGTATCTTCTTGCAAGTGAGTATCATCCCTGTGATGGCCGCTTCAGAATGCCCCTCATGGGCTTTTTCCTCAATCTCACTCTTGTCTGGGGTTCTAGATAATACCTGACAGTACTTCCCTTCTCATCACACAAGACTCCATGCTTTTGAATTATTTTAAGTTCTGGATTATCAGCCAGCTAAGGCCTGCTGGCCAAATCCAACCCACCACTTGTTTTTCTTTTTTTTTTGAATGTCCACAACAGCTTTATTCGTAATAGCCAAAAAGTAGGAACAAGCCAAATGTTTATCATCTGATAAATGGATAAACAAAATATGGTACATCCATACAATGGAATACCATTCAACCTATAAAGAGGAATGGTGTTCTGATACAGGTTAAACATGGCTAACCCTTGAAAACAATACGCTAAGCGAAAGAAGCCAGACACAGAAGGCCACGTATTAAATGATTGCATTTATATGAAAATGTCCAGAATAGACAAATCCATAGAGATAGAAAGTAGATTAGTGGTTGCCAGGGGCTGGGGAGTTGGAGGAAAATAGGAAGTGACTGCTAATGAGTTCAGAGTTTCTTTTTGGGGTGATAAAAATGGTAAGGAATTAGATTCTGGTGATGGTTGCACAACCATGTAAATATACTAAAAAACACTGCTACCATGTGTTTTTATAAGTAAAGTTTTATTGGAACCCAACCACAACCATTTCTTTATGTATTTTCTGTGGCTGCTTTCATGCTACAGCAGCAGAGAGGAGTAGTAGTGACAGAGACTGTGGGGCCTACAAAGCTGAATATATTTATTATCTGCCTCTTTGCAGAAAAAGTTTGCTAACCTCTCTTTTAGATCATAGTATTCCTTTCCCAACTTTGAGAATGAGTGCTCCCTTCTCTGATGTTATCGGGCTCTGATCTTATTTTTCAGGATTGAGACCTTGCAATTGGCCCATTTCTTAGTTTTTAAAGAATGGGCATGGCAGATTGGTTGGTTTTTCTTTTCATCATAGTGAACTCCTGGTTTGATCATTCAGCAGTGGACTATTTTTGAACACGTTATGTTCAATCCTGAGAATAGGAAGGCAAATAAGATTTATTTCCCGTGTAAAAAATCTTTAAACCTAATGGTAGACACATATAAATAAATCAGCGATTAAAGGCAGTAATAGAGGTGTGATGGGACTGCTGTGGTGGTGGAGCTATCCATATTATTCAGGAGGACAGCAATGGCTTTACAACATGGGAGGGGAAAGCTTGAGCTAAGTTTTGAAGGATGAATAGGAGTTGGACAAAGGAAGGAGAGGAAAGCATTGCAGGGAAGCAGAGGGTACACTTAGCATGTGCAAAGGGGCTGAGGCCTTAAACTGCTTTAAATGGATTAAGGTAACAGAAGAAGAGGTGAGAGAGAAGGAAAGGGGCCTGCTCATAATGGACCAAGGGCATGGATGAAGAAAGAGTAAGGTGAAACCATTACCTCTGCCTTTCATTCCACCACCTGCCACCAGGGGACCCTGACCTAGAAATTGCTGGGACATGAAGAACTGCTCTTTGGGAGGTGCTGGTGCCATCTCTGACCTCCTGGCACTTCAGCTGAAAAGTAGCTGTGGCCAGAGCAGGTAAGTTTCCAGACGCAGAATGACAGGTCCCAGGAAATCACCAAAGCAGCTAATCTGGAGGTAGAGAGAGTTTACATAACTTCACTCTAGATGTCTCAGTGGGTGAAGCATCTTCTTGGAACTGAAGAACGAGTCTCCTTTTCAAACTCCAGCTGAAGCTCTTGATCTTAGAAGAGCAACTAGAGTTGATAAAGTCTTCGTTACCCTCTGTAGCCTAGTTAAAGTTAAAACCAAGAGAGAGGAAAAAAATCAAATTCAGCCTATTCCTTTGCCAAGAAGGAGTGTTCTTTGATTTTTATTTACATCCTGGATGTTCCTTGGAAAAGAGCATGACAGTTGGCAATGTCCCAATGCCTGTTGACAATCCTCTGACATTGTTTTCCATTTCCATGGCTTCACTCGGCACAAGGCTTCTCATAAACTTTCTAGTCAATGATGAAGCCCAGATGTTATGGATAAATCACAGTCTTTAGGGGAAAAATAAGCAAAAACTAATAGTAAATAATGCCTGGAGATCGTTCTGTGGCCCCATCGAAAGTGTCATGATCATCAGGCTTCATCATTCCCCTAGGAAGAAAGATGTCGTTTGAAAGCTAATGACATGGTGCACCCGGGCTTGTGAATAGTAGCTCCCACAATAATTGCAGATGATGGTCCTGTTCCAGTTTTCACTTGGTGGTTTGAGTATGTGTTATCGTGGGTCTACTCGCCATTTCTGCCTGGAGTGATCGACAGAAGCCATTCCCAATCTGTGCCATTTCTCATCCACCCAAGCCATTGTGGGCCACATTACCCTCAGTTATAAGTTTAGAGTTAAGATTTATTCAAATCAAGCCTAGGTTTGATTAGCAAGTTGTAGATTAGAAACTTCTCTTTCTTGTGATTTGATCCAAAAGTCCCATTTCATATTGTGGCAGCTATGATACTTTTCTAGTTAAAGGTATCTTAATGTTACCTGCTACAGGTATAGTTTTGGGATGATGTTCCTTGGGCTTATAGGGTTTTCCATGATAATTAACACTGGGATGAGTCACAAGGCACATTTTGGATAAAGGCATTGTTCCTTCTTTTTCTAAATGATTATTCCTGAAATGATGTTGTTCCTATATCACCACTATTCATTTCTCTTTTGGAATTTTTTCTCCATGTGTGTCTTTTTCCATATATATATATATATATATAGCATTTCAAAAACACAAAGAAGAAGGAGTTGAAATTCATGGAATTGCTTTGGTTATGGGGATAAACTTGCATCCTGTCGGTGCCATTTGTGATCCTTCCTAGCTCTTAGTGTTTTATTTCTGTTGCCACATTGGGGCTGCTATCTTTCTCATGATGAGCAAGCTGGTATTTTTGCTGCAGTCTATTCATAGCTGTCAAACCATTTCTGACAGGGTAATTTCAAAACTTTTGATCTTCTTCCAGAAAGGACTTTTACATGGGTGGTAGGATTTATAGAGGGAACTGTGAACTGAATAACAGGTATGAACTTCTTGGAAGGAGGAAAACATCAAACACCAACAGCTCCTCCTCCTCCTCCTCCTCCTCCTCCTCCTCCTCCTCCTCCTCCTCCTCCTCCTCCTCCTCCTCCTCCCCCTCAACGCTTTCTATTAGCAAAGCTCAGTTTGCAGTAACTTTATGGTAGTATAATGTCTTTTTACTCTTCAATAGCAAGGTCCTAGGGTGGAAAATATTATTGTTGTTTTGGGGGAAGAAGCAGGAAAACAACTTAGTGCAACAAAAATTTCATGAGCACCTACTTATGTGCCAGACATCTGGTAAGTTATTGGGGTACAGACCTGGATAAGACATGATCTCTATCTTTGTGATTTTCAGGACCTATTAGGGAGACAGTCATATAAATAGAACATTTCTATATAAAATAGGAAGCAATAAATGGAATATTTTAGAGGTACTGAAGACTTTGAAAGCAGAGTCATTTCTGTATATGGAGAAGAAATTTAGGTCCTGAAAATAAGAGCAACCCTAGAATCATACCATTGCACAATTAGCTACAGTTTGTTATCTTAACAGTAACTGATAACTGGTCCTGGAAGAACTCCTTTACTTCAGTCTTCTAAGAGCCTCACCTCATGGGAACCCCAAAGGAAGAAACTTTAAGTTTAGAGGTGGTAGTGGTGATCTTTTTGAGAAGCTATTATCCACAAAATGGCTGTGTTGCAGAAAGTTGCCCAATTGGGTATTGGCTAGTCTGTACCGTGGTATGGTACAGGTTGGATGATGTGCATTTACATGGGGACTGGCCTCTGGGCCCCCCCTCAAAACTCAAATCACTTTGAAAGCCCTGGTAGCTGTTTGGAGTCAGATGTGTCCCTACCTCTGACCTCATATGCCCAGCTTTCCTGGAAAGAAAGGCATTGGCATTTTGGCTCACTGCTGGGGAAAGTGTGCTGAGCACTGGCTACACAGTAAGCATGTTTAGAGAACAATGATGATGATGGTGTTTATAGTGGTGATAATGGTGCTTATAATAGTGGTGATGATGATTCTGATGGTGGTGATGTTGGTTAATGATAATGGGGATATGATGGTAATGATGGTGATGGTGGTGGTGATGGTGATGATGATGATGATGTGGTGGTGGTGGTGGTTATGGTGATGAAGGTGTTGATGCTACTGAAATATGATTGTGATGATGATGAGATGATGCTGATGATGGTGTTGCTGCTGCTGGTGATCTTGATGATAAGGTTATATACTACTACTAATACTACTACTACTACTAATAATAAGGCACAGATTGTGTCTTACTTATCCTTGTATGCCTAGTATCTGGCAGAGTACATATTTTATAAAGTTAGTTGAAGGATAGCATGAACTGCCAGATTTCCTCTTAAAACATAAATAGAACATGCCACCCATCTTGCTCAACACTCTCCAAAGGCCTTCTACTTTAGCAGCATACTGTTCACATTTCTTTCCTTGGACTGTACTCTGCTCTTCCTCTCATATCCCTCTGACCTCAACTAGTATCACTCTGTGGACACATTGGCTTCTTTGCTCTTCTTGAAATACCCATACATGTTTCCTTCTCGGTGTCTCTGCACATGTTCTTCCCTCTGCTTGGAACATTTTTCCCCAGAATGTCAACTTGGCTCACTGATTTGCTTTCTGAAATCTCTGCTCAAATGTTCCCATCTCAGAGAGGTCTTCCCTGAGCACCATGTGTAAAAGAGCATCATCCCTGCCTCCCTTTTATGCCTCTTTATTTGGCTTTATTTTACCTTGTAACCTTTACATATTTTGCATTGTTGATTGATTGACTGATTGCCTGTGTCTCCTCCCCTAGTCCATCCCCACTGAATCTCAGCTACACGAGGTCAAGTGCTTTGTTTTCTTCACAGCCATTTTCCCAGAAGCTAGAATAGTGCATAGTACATAGGCTCAACTCTTAGAATATTGTTTTAAGAATTTGAGATGACTGAGGGAATGAATGAATGAATGAATTAACTAATTTGTTTATACCATCAGAGGATGTGTTCCACATACTGGCCTGTATTTCTAGATAGCTTTCTAAGTTTGTCCTTAATCTCACCCTCAGGTTGTTTGAGCCGCTTCAAAACAGAGACCCCATCAGAAACCTTTTGGTTTCCCAAATGGAGCCCAACACAGACCCCTTCATATAGTAGTTGCTCAATAAATGCTTATTTATTGATAGATTGTCTAAATGACCCAGTTTACAAGGCTTGGCCTTCTTCCCTTGCTGTGCTTCAACACATTTTTCAATCTCCTTGTTTTCCTTCCTGCCTTTTTGACATGTCATCAGACAATTTTTTTCAGTGTAGACATCTGTGGGAGGAGGAGATTATACAACAGCATTTGTACCTTCACTCTCAGATAAACATTGTGGATCTGGGCTTAATTTTGTATTATTCGTACCACGACCACAAAGACCAACCACCAAGAAGGCTAAAAAAGCCAGAATGTAGTTTTTCTATTCTTGATGAAATGCGGGCACCTTATAAAAAAACAAACTCCTAATTTCAAAAGATTGAACAGGGTGATACCCAAAAGCTAATTCTAGCTGATTACATTTAGACACGGAATGTGATTTTTGCCATGTTTTTTTTTTTTTTTTTTTTGGCATTTTTAGTAGCTTGTGAATCTAGTACATTTTCACTAACTTGGTGCCTTTGAAATGTTTTTCTGAACTGTTTGAAGCCATGTTGCTGTCCACACTGGACTCAGCATCACTGCCTCCCTTACCCCAAGGAGCTTGGCCAGCTACTTGCCGATTGAAGCTGGCCTGGTACTTGCTGACACATTTTTCAAGAACTAGTTGTGCAACACATGTTGATATTTTCTGTTCTTCTTCCTTTCCTTATTAATCCATTTGGCTCCTTACTCCTTCCCCGACTTCCCCCACCCCCTTGGCTTTTTGGAAACCATTATCTGTCCAATAGTGAATTGCCTCAAGGGTGAAAAAGCTCCGCATTTCTAATGGAAAATGACTGTTTCTGCTATTTCTTGGGGGTTTTATTCCGTTCCAAGCAAGTTCTGTTATTGTTTTTGAAGATTGGATTGGACTGGAAAAATAAGACTTTTGTTTTTAAGACTTCCTCACATCCTTCTTAAGAAAATATATTCTCAGCTAATAATTATTTTCATTAGTAGCATTGTCTTAACTTTACAACAAATAAACTTCCCCTAGTTTTGATTCCACCCACACTATCTTCTCTTGCAGCTCATCTTCTGAAACATGAAACTCTGTGTTAGTTGAAGGAATCCATTCTCTTCCTTAACAGATCTTTAGCTTTGAATTTCTAGATGCAGTAAAACTTCACCTGATTAGAATAAAAGGTTCTAATGGATGGCATTTCCTAATTTATTGAGAATTAACCTGTCAATGACATGTTGAAAATCCAGCTTTGGTTCCTCCAGGAGACATTATATGTAGTTGAAATTGTGATGACTGACAATCTTCTGGTTTAGTTCATGGTTTCCATCCTGGCCTTGTACCCCTCATCTAGGCCCACATTCTGTTTCACAAACCAACCTTCCCACTGTTGCAAACTCAAGAGACCCTGATGTTGTCCATGACATTTGTCTCAGTCACTTCTTTCTTGTTTTCACCATCTCTCCAGCTCATGAATCTTGCCTCTCTCTTCCTCTTTTGGAAATTTGTATTTGTTTTATGGATTTCTTCACTCACTTTCCCCTAAGGAATTTGTCTTTGACAAACTCTACTGAGTCCCCTAGATTCAAATCAAGTTGTTGGATGTACCACCTAGCCATCCCTTGGACAATCAGTCCCCTCTGCCAACAAGTCCACTAGCACACTGAGGACTGAGCCCCTTTACTTTCTCCACATTGTGGGGAATTTAACAATACAATAGATTTCATCTCCTGATGAATATTAGGATAACCTCATAGATGATTTTTCCCATGGGTAGTCTCTACTTCCTTGATTAAGTCAGTATACAATTATTTGAATCACGTTTCTAATGTATAATTCTGAAAATGCAGTTTGCTGCTCCTCCTTCCATTGCTTATTCAATGAGTGTGAATTCCTCAGTCTGACATTTCACCTTCATAAACCTGCTAGAGCCCCCAAAGAGTGGTTCTCAACCCTTCTTGCACCCTGAAGTCATTGGAAGATTTTTACAAACTACTGTCTCCTGGGTGCCAACCCCAGAGATTCTGATTTAATTGGTCTGGGTTGTGGCCCTCACATCAATATTTTTAAAAGCTCTCTAAGTGATTCTAATGTTCAACCTGGGTTGAAAACTACCTATTTAGAAGGATTCCCTAATTTTATGTGCACAGTAATCACCATGTTCAAATTCCTGTTCTGATTCGCTAGGTCCAGGGCCTGCTGAAATTCTGCATTTTTAACAAGCTCTCAATTGATGCCAGTGTTGCTGGTCCATGGAATATATATATATATGTATGTATGTATGTGTGTATATGTATATGTATGTGTGTGTGTATATATATATATAATTAATACAAGTTTAATTAAATATCTACAGAAATAAAGGAACATTATGTCAAGAAGTCAAGTGCAACACCACAACTCAACAACTCAACTCATAGTTACGCACCAGCTATATCTAATGTAAGACACTGTGCATTTTAACATGTTTGTTATGATATGACTGAATGTGTGAACAGAGCAAGTTGGGAGGGGATTAGAAACTCAAATAGTCTTCATACTCTGGGACATTTGGCATAGTACAGTAAAATGGAACCCATCAAGGTTAACTGTCAAGTCCAGCTTTTAAGCCTAGGAAATCAATCCAGCTGCCAGGACAGGGAGAGCTGGCCTGGCAGTGTATTCTTTGAAAGAGAATCATAAACTCCGTGAGATTGGACATGTGACCTGGCTGCTCAGTTGACTACAAATGTCGAAGGCTGTATCAAAAGTTGTATGAAGTTCAGATGAAGGGAGGTGAGGATCCCACTGTGTTGGTCCACCACACCATCTACCTCCTTTGGTCAGTAAACTCACATTCCATCCTATTGACCTGCCTAGCCACTTCCACTTGGGTGGTTGTCACAACACCAGTTTGGCTCTTCTTCAAGCAGGAAGTATAGAAGAGTCTTCTGGCCAAGATGAAAGGTACCTCCAGTTCTTCTGTCGTGGGTGTTACTCCCACCCCTCTCTGCTGTTCTTGTGGCTTCCCAAATCTAGGCCCCACTCCCATGCCAGACTTGGCTCAGCTGCTCACCAGGCTTGGACCCCAAATCTCCAGTAATCCACATCTGCTCCCTGGCACTCCCTCATCTTGGAAGACTTCCTCTGCCCACACTGTCAGCCCCATCCGGGTGAGCCTGGACTCCAGGTGGGAAGCACTGGGGTAGAGTAACTAAAATGTTTCAGTGGGATTGGGCATGAGGAATCCTGGGCATGAGGTCTTCCCCATCCACTCCCCACACTTACAGAGAAAAGTGACAATTCCCTCCTTCTTCCTGATGTCTGGGGCCATGTAGACAACAGAGCCAGATAATGTCAGGATTTGTATGAGTTTTGACAACATCAGGTCTCAGCAGAGTCTCAGGGAAGCAGGTGGGTGAGTGAGGAATGAATGTCTGTTCTGAGCCTTCAGGACAGCGTCTTCCATTAAGGCATTTGTATTCATTCCCTAGCTATGGTGCTCCACGGACCATATTTTGAATAGCAGGGTGAGAAACCGAGCTTTCTGAGGTCTTAAGAGCCATTCTTTCCTATCTTTGTGTCTCCAGAGTTTCTTCCTTTCCCTATCTTTGTGTCTTCCAACGTTTCAGCAAATGTTTGAAACCAAATTCAATTTCAACCTAACCCCAACTTTCCAGCCTCTTTCTCTGCATATTGAAGTCCACATAAGCTTAGGCCTATCTCTTTTGGAAATGTATCCCTAACCACAGCCAGATGGCTAACATTTTATTCTTGCATTTATTCGACCAACATTTCCTACGTGCCCTCTATGGCCAAGTACCAGGCATTCGATGGTTAATAACACATGATTCCTGCCCTCAACTTTGGAGGTTGGTGAACAGGATTACCCTCTAGGGTGGTGCTTTATAGAGTATCTATCCTAAAGGGTCAGTTGTTTCTTTTCCAATCTGTTTTAATGTTGTAAAATACAAAATTAAATATTTGGGTGTCTCAGCAATGTCAAATTGCTATAAACTTTCTAAACAAGTATTCTCAAATCCACTACTTTTCATGGAATGGTAATGAACAGTTCTTAGATTGCTACTGGTATGTGGGACATACTTTGAATATCTGGGCTTTGGGGCCTTGCTTGTTAAAGTGGGACCTATAGACCAGCAGAATCAGCATTCCCTGGCATCTTGTGAGAAATGCAGTGATGGGGGCCCCTCCCAAGACCCACTGAATCAGAATCTGCATTTTAACAAGGTCTGTAGGTGATTTGAGTACAAAGCACAGCTCCAGAGCAGTGGTTCTCAACCCTGGCTGATATTAGACTCATTGAGAGCTTTGAAAAATTCTACTGCCCAAGCTGTAACCCAGGCAAATTAAAGTCTTTGGGAGTGGCCCCAGGCCTCATTATTTTTTGGAGCTCCCCAGGTTACTCCAGTATGCAGTCCAGCGTAAGAACCAGTGCTAAATGAGCATACCAGTTTGAGTCCAGAATCCATAGAGCCCTGGAGAACAGCCAACCTGTTAAGCTAACCCTCAAATCAGCCTAGGTTCCCACGTACTCATTTATCACTCCCTTCTCTCTTTGCTTAGTAAATGCAAGACCAAATCCAGGTTATTGTTTGGTGGGCATTGCTTGGATCCATGGTTTTCCAGCTTTCATTGCCTAATAATCCGTGAAATTGGGTGGATGCGTCTTTAACGTGCAGTTTCAGGGGCTCTGTCTCTTTGGGGTGGAGCCCCACGGTGGGCAGGTCGTTCCCACTCCTGGCTGCTTGGCTAGCAGCCATTCTCTTCCTCTTCCTTCCTAATGTCAGAGTCTGTCTCTCAGGGAAGTGTCTGGAAACTCCACATTCTGCCTTTGCCAGCCTCCCTCGCAGCTGTCATCTGGCCCTATGGCACCATACTGGTCAATAAAACACATGGGGATTCTCCTGGGGAGCTTTCTCCCTGTTGCAAAGAGGAACACAAGGAACTCTGTTCTAGGTCCACTCTAATGCCTGCTCACATGGACTTTTTAGTGTCTCAATTTTGACTCCTGGAAACTCGAGATTGCTCAGTGGGCCAATTGGTTAACCAGAGAGGAGGGACTGGATTGTTCTGCCAGGTCTCTTTGCAGAACAGACCCTGTTCAGAAATACTCCATCACCTCACTCCAAGTGTGGACCGGGGACCAGCAGCATCAGTACCACTTGGGAGATCGTTTGAGATGTAGGATCCCAGGCCCCATCCTAGACCTGCAGAATCAGCAAGATCCCGGGTGATTTTTATGCCCTTGACCATTTGAGATGTAATGAACTGTAAGAGAGAGATTTCTCTCTCAACCCCTGTTTCAATTCCCTTCTTCTGCTTCTGTAGAAGATGGGCTGGTCACAGAGGGAGGACAATCTAGACTCTAAGCACAGTCTTCACTTCGGAATTCAAACAGCCATTTCCACACTGCAGTGGATGTGCTGTGTGATATGTCATGTTGGAAAGCCACTACCTGGAGGCCATAATTGTGGAGCCATTGGCTACTTTTAGGTTTTCGCGACAGGCGAAAGCTTCTGCTGTCAAAATGACTCCAGAGAACATAAAGCTGATCCATCCCAGATTTTCTTGTAAACGCTGGCTTTTCCAAAAGTGTCTTGGGTATTTACTCTCTAGTTCAGCCCTGTTTTACCAACTAAAGAAGCCAGGTGTACTTACTATGTCCCAGTTAGTAGGTGTCCTTTTCTCTTTCATCATTTCCAAAGACATATACATTTCCTGGGACTGTTTCACCAGAGAAATGGAACCAGAAATCCATTCAGTGTGTGTGACATTGGATGGTGACCCAAAACTTCCCTGGGGTTTGAGGTAGAGAGGATCATTGGATGTAAACCTGGAAAAGAGAGGTGGCAGTGGAGGGTCGGGTTTGCTCATTTTTATTAAGGGAGTTTGGAAGCTACTGGGAAGTGTTTACCAAATAAACAAGCAGCCACCTGAGGCACTCCATCAAGATGGAAAGAGCACAGGTAAGAAACAAACAGCAACATGTGGGCCTTCAACTTAGAAAGAAAAGAAAAGAAAACCTGTCAGGGAAGAAGAAACTTACTTAAGAGTAATAGAATTAGCTTAGCTGAAGGTGGTTTGCAAATGTGCATGCATACCACTTGCTTTGTAACCCTCTGAGCACCACACAGTACTCTGACAGAATTCCAGAAAGAATAGATGTGAGTTTGGGCTTATTACTGCCCTAATCCTAACTCTGTTATTATATTTTGTAGTATTCTGGAGATATGGTGATATTAAAGATTCTTGCCACTGCAATTAAATTCTGTCCAGTATGACCATCAAAAGGCTTATTGAATGGAGAAAGACATTTGTGTTATACAGTTAGCAATCTTTTAGTGCAAAGCTAATAAATGCCAGCATTAGAAATATAAACATAAATAAAATACTGCCCCAGTGTAGAAAACCAAGACCCAAACTATATATAAATGAGGATTTTCACAGAAAACAATGAAATAATCCTTAAACCCTTAAATGAGAAGGCTCGTTTTTCATATTTTCTTTAATATTTTGAAGGCAGGACTTCAAAGAGAATGAAAACAGAAGGTCAGTTGCAGGGCAGATCGCAGTGGCTCAATTCCTGCATGTGCATATGGCATCACCAGTATTTACCTTCCTAAACTGGCAATTCTGACAGCTCTTCACAAAATCATGCGCCATGATTATTTTGTTCCAGTTCACTTAAACGTGTAGGAAACAATGCTGTGTTGGTCTGAAACTGTGTGTATTGCTCACACTTCTGTTTTACAATCTGTCAATTTTATAATCTCAATGTCATAATTGATTGGCCATTTTGAAACCCAAATTCATTTTTTTAAAAGTCCTATAGCTTTCTCTGAGAGAATTAGCTCCTACTGTGCAACACCTTGAAGCAAACAAACTATCTAAGTACCTAAATTTCTGTATTTTAAATTTAAGGGTTAGTGAATTTAATAGAGCATTTGCTCAATCCAATATTTGCAACTAAGATGCATAATATCTCTTTGAAGTCAATGGAGTTAAAGGAATAATGGTTTGCAGAATTAAACATTGGTTTACCAAATATGTTTTTTTCTCATTCTGGAGAATTATATAATAGAAACATGTATTATGTATGATTTATATACTATATAAATAATATATAGCTTATATAATAGAATAACAGACCTTTTATAATTGCCAAGAATCACTTCCTATATCATGTAGAACCCTCCACCCCCTTCATTTTACAAATAAGGAAATTAGAGAAGGAAAAGCATTTGCCCCAGCTGGTACACCTGAGAGGTTGCCTAGTTCCACACTGCGATGTACCTCCAGCTGAACAGGACATGTAACCATGAACTATCCTGTGTGTGTGGTGGTGGAGGGGGGGCGGGGGTTGGGAGATTCAGACCAATGAGATCATTTCTTCAAAGTTTTGTTTGTTTCTTTGAGATAACATGTTTTAATTTCTGCCAAGTAACTTCAATCCTATTGGAAAACTTGTATTATGTAAGCCTAGAATAAAGTATTTCATTTCCTCTATTTGTTGAAATGTTTAATCTTCTTACCACTGGGTACTAATAGGCTGGGTTCTGAATGGCTGATGGAGAATCAATTTATTCACAAGACATAAATCACACCATTCAAGTGACCAAGACGTCAGAGTGAAATTAATTTCCCCCAGAGAACTGATGATACTGGAGTTGACCCTTGCTTGAAGCAAATCAACAAGAAGGATTTTGAAGCAAGCTCCATTGAAAACAGGGCATCAACAAACATAATAAAGGCTTAAAAAGAGGCTTGTTTTGAGTGTCAGATTTTTCAACCTCAGAAATAAAGTGCTTGTGAAGCCCTTTCAAAGACAGGTAAAACCCAGTCTTTAGGGTTGGGTGAGATCTCAGTCATATTTTAAGGCTCCTCAGATTTTTGGCATGCTTTAAACATTTGCCACCTTGCCCTGCATATGGCAATTCTGTAGCTCATGACTAAAATCTGGCCAGCAAATCATTCTCCCTACTTGAATTTTAAGCTTTTAAACATGTTGCTTTCTCCTAAATAAATATTAGACCAATGTAGATCCTATAGTCTTGTCCTCATTTTTATTATTTCATTCATTACTTTTCTTCATCTCTTACCAAGCATTATCCATTGCATGGACAATACACCTTTCATAGTTGTGTGTTTCACTTTTAATGCTTCATAATCATTGCACGTAACTAAAAGTTTTTGAACTAGCTGACATGCAAGGAAGGGGCTTTTGGGAGCCCTAAGGCTAGCAGTACCTTCTAAATTATCAGTTACACTTGATATGGTTTTAGGATTAAGGAGATTTCCTTGTATCTCATGCTTTGAAAGTTGGTAATCCATCTATAGAAAGAATATGTTCTCAGCTGCATTGCTCTGTTCCTTGGGGAAACTTGACTTTCACGAGGCATTTCAAAAATTAACCAGATTAACCAAAATTAGCACTAGAATTTAAAACTCTCCTCTCTTTCTACACACACACACACACACACACACACACACACACACATCTTAGACTCATAGACTCTTCATCTTCAAGATAGTCTTTCGATGCCAGTCTTAAGATCAGGTGTGAGATATGACAGACTGTGTGTACTTAGGGCGGGGGTAACAGGGAAGAGGAGCAAACAAACCCATTTTCAGGGATTGGAGTCAGCTCTCGTGCCACCCATCATACTTTTCTGAAGGCCAGTCTCCAAATGCATACTTGAAGTTGGGCAGATTGGGGATGCAGTGAGCATGATCTATCCATAGGGCATTTACAGAGTTTCTGAGCCATTCTGTAGAGGATTATAGGCTTTGGGGTCAGAAATGTCAAGTCTAGACTCAGCTTTGTCACTCACTTGTTACAAAGGCAGACTCTCATGTTTTTTTTGAGCCACAGTTGGGGAGAATGATACTTATCTCTTGGAGTTGTTAGGAATTAGTGAGATAATTTGATCAAAATCCTTTCACTTCATTGTCAGTAAATAGCATTAGTCTTGTACCCTAAACCAGGATTTCTCAATTTCAGCACTACAGTGACATTTGGGGCTGGATGATGCATTGTTGTGGGGGCTGTGCTGTGCATTGTAGGAGGTTTAGCAGCATCCCTGGTCTGTACCACTAGATGCCAGGAGCAGCACCCCCCGCCCCGTTGTGACAACCAAAAATGTCTCCAGACATTGTCAAATTTCCCCTGGAGGGAAAAATCGCCCCCATTTGAGAACCTCTGTTCTAAAATTATAGAAAATAAACCCCTTTTTGATAAAGCAAAGAAGCCGCGATGTAAATCAAGCCACTAAGGACATTTGAACTGAGAAGCTATGCATAGAAGAAGCTTTTATGGGTCTCCTTCAGAGCCCCGAGGGTCTCCTGTCTAGATTTCCTGCCCTTCTGAAGTTCTGTTGGCATCTGCAGACGCTCATCTCTGGGTAAACTACCAGCTCCATTTCTCAGATCATTGCTTCATCTCTCATTTGAAACCTCGAGGAATGAAAGCCATTCTTTTTGATAACCCCCAAATATGATATTTTCCTTTCTACATGAAAGAGACCCTTCCTATCCTATATTCTAACATGCCTACATGCTGACTTACAGTCCATAAGGTTGCTTCCAAGATTAATGGGTGCCAGCTGATACCTGGGGTTTGTAGCCCCAGCCCCTGATTGTCAAGCCTGGAGAGTTCTCAAACTTAGCATCTTAGACTCATAGACTCTTCATCTTCAAGATAGTCTTTCGATGCCAGTCTTAAGATCAGGTGTGAGATATGACAGACTGTGTATACTTGGGACGGGGGTAACAGGGAAGAGGAGCAAACAAACCCATTTTCAGGGATTGAAGTCAGCTCTCGTGCCACCCATCATACTTTTCTGAAGGCCAGTCTCCAAATGCAGACTTGAAGTTGGGCAGATTGGGGATGCAGTGAGCATCATCTATCCACAGGCCACTGAGTGTTTCTTCTGTCCCTCTCCTCCTCCTCTCCCCCATTCTCCTTCTGTGATACTGGTTTCCAGCCAATGAGCTGACTCAAATAAGGTTTACTTGAGCTGAACTGTCTTCTCCCTTTCGGAAAGAAAAAAAAAAAAAGCAGTGATTTGCTCAATCATTCTCCACAGCTCCCGAAAACAAACACACACTCTTAATCTAAGTAGGAAAAATGCAAGCACATTCTTAGAACATAGAAATCGTTCACAAAAAGCTGTTTCATTCCCATTCCGGGGCATGACATTGAAATGCCCTCTGTTCAGTTCAACGGACATTTTGAAAACCAATCACTTATCTGGCATTTTAAATGAATTTTATAAATATTAACCAGTTTAATCCTCATACGAATTCTGTGTGGTTGGTAATATTATTATTGTTCCCCTTCCTCTGATAAGGAAATTGAGGTGCAGGGAAGTTAAGTAGCTTGCCTACAATCATGCAGCTAGTAAGTGACATTGCTGAGAGGCAAATTTATTGAGCAGCTACTCAATGTGACATGTCCTGGGTGACAGAGACAAGTAAGAAGGTTGCAGCCTGTAATGGAATGGCGAGAGCTGCTTGCTGCCTGCCTGTGGAACCCCAAACAGGCACTTGGGAGAGGGGTACCACCAGACACTGTTTGGAAAACTCTCACAGCTGTGCTACACTGTGCCACAAACTGCAATTCTTTTGCCCTGGTTGGTCTGCAGCAGCTGTTTGTCTCCCTACTGGTATGGATTGTGTGAGTATAGCAGATGACTTGCATGTTGTTCGTAAATTGCAGCCCAGAGAAACATCAGTTTGCTAAGCCTGCTTATGAACTGTTTTCAGCACCCTATGATTGCTTTGTTCCTTCTTTATTTGAAGGATCACTTTGCTCTCATTTAAGGAAACGTCCTTCTATAGAATTGTCCATGTGTTCTCTGAGGGCCATCCTGGTGCCCATCAGCCAACTCCAACATGAAAGCCACTGGTGGAGGGGGGAGCTAGTCTCCTTTGGAGGTCTTCAAAAGAGGTCAGGCACTTTTTCAATCTGGAGGACATCAAAATGACCAGTCTGGTGGAGGAAAGTCAGTTATCTGTCACATGAGTAATTTAGCTTTAGAACCTTCCCATCCCCCACAAAGGTGACCATTTGCCACAAGTGTTGATAAGAGGATTCTAGAACTGGGTGAGGGAGTAGGAGGAAATCTGAGGTCTCCTGCAGCTTAGGGACCCCTCCTCTTCCTCCTAGCTGCTCTCTCAAGATATCATATTGGCCTCATGGTAAATTTTCTAATTTAATTCTTTAAAATATTGCATTTTTTGATTTTTTGCACCTAGAGACCCAAAAAGCTGAGAGCTAACTGGTCCTCTTGCTAGCTATCTCCATTAAGTTTGTTGATTTTCATTCTACCCAAGTTTAAAAGAGTTGTTGCGGGCCTGGGAATAGAGGGTGGGGGAAGCATTAAGATATGGCCCCGTGATCGAAAGGTCTGTTCTTACAGTGAGGGTGAAGTGACATTCCTTTTTGTATCTCCAGCACTTAAAACAGTGCTTGGCAACAGCTGGGCACTCCACTAACATTTACTGAATGGGGTAGTCCCTGATGTGGGTTTCTTTAGGCCAGCTCAGAGGAGGGCATGGTGCTCTGGGTCTCTGGGAAACATTTCCTCAGAGGATGGGAAGAAGATGCTGACCTCCACGTGTCTGAGTTGGTTGGTGCCTGTGTGGGTCACTACAGGGTCATCTCTCCAGCAGGGTGGGCAGCTCTGCTCAATCACAGGGAAATGCCCTTTCTTGGAATCAATGAAATAGTTTTAAGTTGAATTTATAGTAGTGAAACAAAGCTCTCGTGTGGCTCCTCCCAAGAAACTACAGGTCTTATTTCCAGGTTTTCTAAATTTGCATGTGATGAGTAAATCACTTGTCTCAATGGCCCACATCTTAGACAGTTGAGGCAAATTGGTGGACCTGTATCAGTGGTTCATGACTAGGACAAATTTGTCCCCCCTGGGGACATTTTTGGTTGTCAAATCTGGGGTAATGGGGTGGGTGCTTCTAGCATCTAGAAGGTGGAAGCCAGAGATGCTGGTACACATCCTTCAGTTCACTAGACAGCCCCTAACGTCCTACAGGGCATAGGATAGTGCCACAGTTGAGAAACCCTGATCTATATTTAGCTAGTAACTGGCTGAATTTCAAGGAATTTATGCTAAAAATCAAGTGTACAGAATATTAAGAAATGGAGAAAATGATTGTATAAAAATGAAGTACTTTAATATTTTTAAAACGAGACATTTCTTGAAAAACCAACTGGTTTCCGTCTACTAATATCTTAATGTTTGGACTGCACATAGCAGTCTCTACAATACGTTCCTTATTTGGTTGTCATTGTGAACACTTGAGAAGTCAATTCTTTATCAAATAGGAAAAAAGTGACAAAATATTGAGGTTCTCCTGAAATCTTCCTAAATAAAAAAGCCATTCTGGGTCTCTTTTCTGGACCACTGATTTTGGGGGTGGGGTGGGGGTGGTAATAGAACACAGCTTGACTTGCTCTTCTACAGAAAGCTTATATTGGGAGGTGCTCAACTATGAAGGCTAGATAAAGCAAGGAGAGATATAGTTCAAGATATTTACAAGGAGAAAGACCCCTTTCTGTCATAAAGGATTCTAGAATATTTGCTATTGTCTAGGCCTTTAAAGTGGCTTCTTCAGATAAGAGGTTCTTAAAGTATGGTCTGAAGAACCCTTGAGGGGAGGTTCTTGAGATTCAGGGGTTCTTCGAGGTCAAAATTATTTTTATAATAATACTAATACCTTTTTTGTCTTCTACACTCTCATTCTCTCATTAGTGTACAGTGGAGTTTTCCAAAAGCCACCTGGTATGTGATGATGTCATCATACCGAGAACTAATAGAATGTGTGCTTATGTATTCTTGAGTTTTACAACTTTCTCCATTTTCATTTCTAATTCAATAAATAGTAATAGATAAAACCCACATAAACAAAACCATTTGGGGCCCTCAATAATTTTACAAGTGTCAAGGGGTCTGAGGCCAGAGCATTTTGAGAAGCAATGATTCAGTGAATGACAGAGAAAATGAATCAGGTTAAACAAAAGTTCAGGACTCAGGATACTTCAGATTCCATGGCATGAGCCAACACCATGTCTTACTGCTTTGTAGTTATCAGGGAAGAAAAAAGCACTTGGATTCTGTGCCAGAGCTCAAAAGAACTAGAAGCAATTGTTCCTGAGTTCTTGTTTCAAATCCAATGTTTAACTGAGGGTTTCGCAACCTCAGTGTTGTTGACATTTTGGGCAGGATAAATCTTTGTTGTGGAGGCTATCCTGTGCACTGTAGGATGTTGAGCAGCGTTTCTGACCTCTACCTACTAGATACCAGTAGCCAACTTCAGTTGTGACAGTGAAAATCATCTCTGGATACTACTGGATGTTCCCTGGGGGACAGATTGCCCCTGGTTGATAACCACCATCTCTTACGGCAGATTGCCACAGGATACTTCCGCTTCCATCTCATTTTCAAGCATTTAATCGTGTGGCCATACCAGACTGGAAGGGAGGCTCTAATCTTTAGTCTAGGTGGGTAAATGCCAGCTGAATATTAGATGCTCTGTTACTGTAGCGGAAATAGAGAACAAGTATTGGGGGACAGCTCCACGTCGCCATGATGCATGGAAAAAGAATCTATGCCTGAAATGTTTGTGATTGTGGTAGAACATTCTATCAACCCTAGAAAACCGAGAGCAACAGTCATTGCATTTTACTGAAGAATTTATGTATAGAAATTTGGAGTCTCTTCTTTTTTTTTTTTTTTTTTTTAATCATCATTTTATTGAGATATATTCACATACCACGCAGTCACACAAAACAAATTGTACTTTCGATTGTTTACAGTACCATTACATAGTTGTACATTCATCACCTAAATCAATCCCTGACACCTTCATTAGCACACACACAAAAATAACAAGAATAATAATTAGAGTGAAAAAGAGCAATTGAAGTAAAAAAGAACACTGGGTACCTTTGTCTGTTTGTTTCCTTCCCCTACTTTTCTACATATCCATCCATAAACTACACAAAGTGGAGTGTGGTCCTTATGGCTTTCCCAATCCCATTATCACCCCTCATAAGCTACATTTTTATACAACTATCTTCGAGATTCATGGGTTCTGGGTTGTAGTTTGATAGTTTCAGGTATCCACCACCAGCTACCCCAATTCTTTAGAACCTAAAAAGGGTTGTCTAAAGTGTGCGTAAGAGTGCCCACCAGAGTGATCTCTCGGCTCGTTTTGGAATCTCTCTGCCACTGAAGCTTATTTCATTTCCTTTCACATCCCCCTTTTGGTCAAGAAGATGTTCTCCGTCCCACGATGCCGGGTCTACATTCCTCCCCGGGAGTCATATTCCACGTTGCCAGGGAGATTCACTCCCCTGGGTGTCTGATCCCACGTAGGGGGGAGGGCAGTGATTTCACCTTTCAAGTTGGCTTAGCCAGAGAGAGAGGGCCACATCTGAGCAACAAAGAGGCATTCAGGAGGAGACTCTTAGGCACAAATATAGGGAGGCCTAGCCTCTCCTTTGCAGCAACCGTCTTCCCAAGGGTAAAACTTATGGTAGAGGGCTCAACCCATCAAACCACCAGTCCCCTATGTCTGTGGTCATGTTAGCAACCATGGAGGTGGGGTAGGCGAATACCCCTGCATTCTCCACAGGCTCCTCAAGGGGGCACTACATCTTTTTTTTTTTTTTAACTTTCCCTTCTTTTTTAAATCAACTGTATGAAAAAAAAAGTTAAAAAGAAAACAAATATACAATAAAAGAACATTTCAAAGAGACCATAACAAGGGGGTAAGAAAAAGACAACTAACCTAAGATAACTGCTTAACTTCCAACATGTTCCTACTTTACCCCAAGAAAGTTACATAATATAGCAACATTTCTGTGAACTTGTTCCTACTATATCCATCAGAAATTAACAGACCATAGTCATTTCTGGGCATCCCCAGAACGTTAAATAGCTTATCTGTTCTTCTTGGATTATTGTTCCCCCTTCCTTAATTGCTCTCTACTGCTAGTTCCCCTACATTCTACATTATAAACCATTTGTTTTACATTTTTCAAAGTTCACATTAGTGGTAGCATATAATATTTCTCTTTTTGTGCCTGGCTTATTTCGCTCAGCATTATGTCTTCAAGGTTCATCCATGTTGTCATATGTTTCACCAGATCGTTCCTTCTTACTGCCGCGTAGTATTCCATCGTGTGTATATACCACATTTTATTTATCCACTCATCTGTTGAAGGACATTTGGGTTGTTTCCATCTCTTGGCAATTGTGAATAATGCTGCTATGAACATTGGCGTGCAGATATCTGTTCGTGTCACTGCTTTCCGATCTTCCGGGTATATACCGAGAAGTGCAATCGCTGGATCGAATGGTAGCTCAATATCTAGTTTTCTAAGGAACTGCCAGACTGACTTCCAGAGTGGCTGAACCATTATACAGTCCCACCAACAATGAATAAGAGTTCCAATTTCTCCACATCCCCTCCAGCATTTGTAGTTTCCTGTTTGTTTAATGGCAGCCATTCTAACCGGTGTTAGATGGTATCTCATTGTGGTCTTAATTTGCATCTCTCTAATAGCTAGTGAAGCTGAACATTTTTTCATGTGTTTCTTGGCCATTTGTATTTCCTCTTCAGAGAACTGTCTTTTCATATCTTTTGCCCATTTTATAATTGGGCTGTCTGTACTATTGTCATTGAGTTGTAGGATTTCTTTGTATATGCAAGATATCAGTCTTTTGTCAGATACATGGTTTCCAAAAATTTTTTCCCATTGAGTTGGCTGCCTCTTTACCTTTTTGAGAAATTCCTTTGAGGTGCAGAAACTTCTAAGCTTGAGGAGTTCCCATTTATCTATTTTCTCTTTTGTTGCTTGTGCTTTGGGTGTAAAGTCTAGGAAGTGGCCGCCTAATACAAGGTCTTGAAGATGTTTTCCTACATTATCTTCTAGGAGTTTTATGGTACTTTCTTTTATATTGAGATCTTTGGTCCATTTTGAGTTAATTTTTGTGTAGGGGGTGAGGTAGGGGTCCTCTTTCATTCTTTTGGATATGGATATCCAACTCTCCCAGCCCCATTTGTTGAAAAGACCATTATGGCTCAGTTCGGTGACTTTGGGGGCCTTATCAAAGATCAGTCGGCCATAGATCTGAGGGTCTATCTCTGAATTCTCAATTCGATTCCATTGATCTATATGTCTATCTTTGTGCCAGTACCATGCTGTTTTGGCAACTGTGGCTTTATAATAAGCTTCAAAGTCAGGGAGTGTAAGTCCTCCCACTTCATTTTTCTTTTTTAGAGTGTCTTTAGCAATTCGAGGCATCTTCCCTTTCCAAATAAATTTGATAACTAGCTTTTCCAAGTCTGCAAAGTAGATTGTTGGAATTTTGATTGGGATTGCATTGAATCTGTAGATGAGTTTGGGTAGAATTGACATCTTAATGACATTTAGCCTTCCTATCCATGAACATGGAATATTTTTCCATCTTTTAAGGTCCCCTTCTATTTCTTTTAGTAGAGTTATGTAGTTTTCTTTGTATAGGTCTTTTACATCTTTGGTTAAGTTTATTCCTAGGTACTTGATTTTTTTAGTTGCTATTGAAAATGGTATCTTTTTCTTGAGTGTCTCTTCAGTTTGTTCATTTCTAGCATATAGAAACATTACTGACTTATGTGCATTAATCTTGTATCCCGCTACTTTGCTAAATTTATTAGCTCTAGTAGGTGTATCGTTGATTTCTCAGGGTTTTCTAGATATAAGATCATATCATCTGCAAACAATGACAGTTTTACTTCTTCTTTTCCAATTTGGATGCCTTTTATTTCTTTGTCTTGCCGGATTGCCCTGGCTAGCACTTCCAGCACAATGTTGAATAACAGTGGTGACAGCGGGCATCCTTGTCTTGTTCCTGATCTTAGAGGGAAGGCTTTCAGTCTCTCACCATTGAGTACTATGCTGGCTGTGGGTTTTTCGTATATGCTCTTTATCATGTTGAGGAAGTTTCCTTCAATTCCTACCTTTTGAAGTGTTTTTATCAAAAAGGGATGTTGGATTTTGTCAAATGCTTTTTCAGCATCTATTGAGATGATCAATTGATTTTTCCCTTTTGACTTGTTAATGTGTTGTAATACATTGATTGTTTTTCTTATGTTGAACCATCCTTGCATGCCTGGAATGAACCCCACTTGGTCATGGTGTATGATTTTTTTAATGTGTCTTTGGATTCAATTTGCAAGTATTTTGTTGAGGATTTTTGCATCTATATTCATTAGGGAGATTGGCCGGTAGTTTTCCTTTTTTGTAGCATCTTTGCCTGGTTTTGGTATTAGATTGATGTTAGCTTCATAAAATGAGTTAGGTAGTGTTCCATTTTCTTCAATGTTTTGAAAGAGTTTGAGTAATATTGGTGTCAGTTCTTTCTGGAAAGTTTGGTAGAATTCCCCTGTGAAGCCATCTGGCCCTGGGCATTTATTTGTGGGAAGATTTTTGATGACTGATTCGATCTCTTTGCTTGTGATGGGTTGGTTGAGGTCTTCTATTTCTTCTCTGGTCAGTCTAGGTTGTTCATATGTTTCCAGGAAATTGTCCATTTCTTCTACATTATCCAGTTTGTTGCCATACACTTGTTCATAATATCCTCTTATAATTTTTTTAATTTCTTCAGGATCTGCAGTTATGTCACCTTTTTCATTCATTATTTTGTTTATATGGGTCTTCTCTCTTTTTGATTTTGTCAGTCTAGCTAGGGGCTTGTCAATCTTGTTGATCTTCTCAAAGAACCAACTTTTGGTGATATTTATCCTCTCTATTGTTTTTTTGTTCTCTATGTCATTTATTTCTGCTTTAATCCTTGTTATTTCTTTTCTTCTACTTGGTTTAGGATTGGTTTGCTGTTCATTTTCTAGCTTCTTCAGTTGATCCATTAGTTCTTTGATTTTGGCTCTTTCTTCCTTTTTAATATATGCGTTTAGTGCTATAAATTTCCCCCTTAGCACTGCTTTTGCTGCATCCCATAGGTTTTGGTATATTGTGTTCTCATTTTCATTCGTCTCTATATATTTAGCAATTTCTCTTGCTGTTTCTTCTTTAACCCACTGATTGTTTAGGAGTGTGTTCTTTAACCTCCAGGTATTTGTGAATTTTCTAAGTCTCTGATGGTTATTGACTTCTAATTGTATTCCATTGTGGTCAGAGAATGTGCTTTGAATAATTTCAATCTTTTTAAATTTATTGAGGCTTGTTTTATGTCCCAGCATATGATCTATTCTGGAGAAAGTTCCGTGAGCACTAGAAAAGTATGTGTATCCCGGTGATTTGGGATGTAATGTCCTGTATATGTCTGTTAAATCTAATTCATTTATCAGATTGTTTAGGTTTTCAATTTCCTTATTGGTCTTCTGTCTGGTTGATCTATCTATAGGAGAGAGTGATGTGTTGAAGTCTCCCACAATTATTGTGGAAACATCAATTGCTTCCTTTAGTTTTGCCAGCGTTTCTCTCATGTATTTTGTGGCACCTTGATTGGGTGCATAGACATTTACGATTGTTATTTCTTCTTGCTGAATTGCCCCTTTTATTAGTATGTAGTGGCCTTCTTTGCCTCTCAAAACATCCCTGCATTTGAAGTCTAT
This sequence comes from Choloepus didactylus, assembly GCF_015220235.1. NCBI lineage: Eukaryota > Metazoa > Chordata > Mammalia > Pilosa > Megalonychidae > Choloepus > Choloepus didactylus. The sequence goes on along the minus strand of NC_051334.1, from coordinate 8,617,980 downwards.
TTTATCTGAGATTAATATTGCTACACCTGCTTTCTTTTGGCTGTAGCTTGCATGAAATATTTTTTTCCATCCTTTCACTTTCAGTTTCTTTGTGTCCCTGTGTCTAAGATGAGTCTCTTGTATGCAACATATTGATGGTTCATTTTTTTTGATCCATTCTGCGAATCTATATCTTTTAATTGGGGAGTTTAATCCATTTACATTCAACGTTAAAACCGTGAAGGCATTTCTTGAATCGGCCATCTTATCCTTTGGTTTATGTTTGCCATATTTTTCCCTGTCTCTATTAATATCCTTTATTGTACCCATACCGAATCTCTTTAGTACTGAACCTTTCTCCAAGTCTCTCTGTCCTGTCTTTGTTTCTCTGTCTGTAGGGCTCCCTTTAGTATCTCCAGTAGGGCAGGTCTCTTGTTAGCAAATTCTCTCAGCATTTGTTTGTCTGTGAAAAATTTAAGCTCTCCCTCAAATTTGAAGGAGAGCTTTGCTGGATAAAGTATTCTTGGCTGGAAATTCCTCTCACTCAGAATTTTAAATATATCGTGCCACTGCCTTCTTGCCTCCATGGTGGCTGCTGAGTAGTCACTACTTAGTCTTATGTTGTTTCCTTTGTATGTGGTGAATTGCTTTTCTCTTGCTGCTTTCAGAACTTGCTCCTTCTCTTCTGTGTTTGACAGTGTGATCAGTATATGTCTTGGAGTGGGTTTATTTGGATTTATTCTATTTGGAGTTCGCTGAGCATTTATGATTTGTGTATTTATGTTGTTTAGAAGATTTGGGAAGTTTTCCCCAACAATTTCTTTGAATACTCTTCTTAGACCTTTACCCTTTTCTTCCCCTTCTGGGACACCAATGAGTCTTATATTTGGACGTTTCATATTATCTATCATATCCCTGAGGTCCATTTCGATTTTTTCAATTTTTTTCCCCATTCTTTCTTTTATGCTTTCATTTTCCATTCTGTCATCTTCCAGGTCACTGATTCGTTGTTCAACTTCCTCTAGTCTTGTACTATGAGTGTCCAGAATCTTTTTAATTTGGTCAACAGTTTCTTTAATTTCCATAAGATCATCCATTTTTTTATTTAGTCTTGCAATGTCTTCTTTATGCTCTTCTAGAGTCTTCTTGATTTCCTTCATATCCCGTACTATGGTCTCATTGTTCATCTTTAGTTCTTTGAGTAGCTGCTCTAGGTGCTGTGTCTCTTCTGGTATTTTGATTTGGGTGCTTGGGCTTGGGTTATCCATATCGTCTGGTTTTTTCATATGCTTTATAATTTTCTGTTGTTTTTGGCCTCGTGGCATTTGCTGAACTTGATAGGGTTCTTTTAGGGTTTGTAGACCTATTGAAGTCCTTATCTCTAATTTATCAGATCTACAGCTTCGTGGAGTACACTTTCTCTAACTAACCAGCAGGTGGCGTCCACGAGCCACCTGTTCTCCACAAGCCAGTTCTCCCCTGCTTAGCCTTTTTGGTGAGTGGGGGAGTGAGTCTTGTGGGGCCCAATTGGTGTACCAAGCTTGCGTGTGTAGTTGGTGTTGCCTGCCCTGTATGTGGGGTGTGTTTCTGGGCAGTCGGGGAGGGGGGGTGGCCCTAACAATCAAATCTCCCTGATGATCCTTGAGTTTTAAAGCTGCTGCAATAGTCTAATCCTTCAGTTCAGTCCTGCCACAGTTTGTCTCTGCCACTGACCCACAAGTCTTTGGTATTGGCGTATGGCTCCTGAGACTTGCAAGTGGGCCCCTCTTCCAGGCCGTGCACCCTGGGTCCTCTGTTGAGGGATGACTGTGCTATGTCACAGGTGAGTGCCGTCCCCCCAGGGCAGTTCTGGGCTTCTGGGCTGTGTAGGGAGGCTCCCAGTCTGCTCAAATGATGGCTGAATGGGGCTTTGTTAATTCACACTGCTCCACCTTCTCAGCTCTGGGACAATCAGCTGAGGTTGCAGGGAAGGCTAATGTCCACGCCCAGTTTTGTGGTGTGTGCCTGTTATTTGAAGCACTTCCGTCACACTGGGTTGTCTGGGGCAGGTCTGGGCTATGGGGCTGGCGATGGGCAGGAGTGTTTCCTGTCCACCAGGATGGTGGCTGTGAGTGGACGCCCCCCTTTTCTTGGGAAGTTGTGGTGTTTAGTGAATTTTCTCAGCCACTGGATTATTGCCTTTTGTCTCAGAGCTCTCTTAGTTCTGCTCTTGACTTGACGTGCCCAAATTGCAATTCTTTGAAGCTTTCTGTGTTGGGCTTCTTAGAGTAATTGTTTTAGAAAAGGAAAAAAGGATTAAAAAAAAAAAAAAAAAAAAGGGCCCTCCTCAGAGATCTAATGGGTTATTGAAATGCTAATAGACAAAGCAACCAGGGCCATTAAGGAAAGGTCCACAGGGCAGAGAGATCAGCTTTTCTTCGGGATTTGCATATGCGCCTCAAGGCCTGAGCTCTGCCCTTCCCCTTTCTGTGTTCACCAGAACTCCAAAAATCCTCTGCTTTTATTTTGGAGTTTTTCGTGTTATTTTTTTTTTTCTATGCCTGTCTCCTCTCTGCTGGGCTGGCAGCTCTCAGATTCTCTGGTGTCTGGTCTCAGTCTATCTATGGTTGGAGTCTGGATCAGTAGAATGAGTTTCCGAGAAGGGCTACCACTGCAGTTCCCCCTTCTCCTTCCCGGAGCTGGCAGCCCCTCCTCCCACGGGACTGAGCCTGGTAGGGAGGGGCGCGGGTCCCCTGGCCGCAAAAACTTACAGATTTCGCTGATCTCAGCAGTTCGACATGTTCATGAGTGTTGCACGAAGCATGCCCAAAGACAGACTGCTCTGTGGTGTCCAGTCCACGCAGTTCCTGGCTTTCCACCTACTTTCCGGGAGGAGCAACCAAAACCTACAGCTCACCAGTCTGCCATCTTGCCCCGCCTCTCTGGAGTCTCTTCTATTGAGAAATTTCTAATTGGGAATTTTATTGTATGCAAAATCCTATTTTTCTATTATTTAGGAGAGTTCAGACATAACATTTATCCTTGGTAGATATTGTACACTACAAAACTCAAATATCAGAGATAAAAGACATAATTGTATGGGTTCTTTGCTTTCTCCTAGTCACATTTCTGCCCAGAAATATGGTTTTCTTTTGTGCCTATTCTCACACTTGAAGTTAATTTTTTTCCAGCTGTCATTAGGGTTTTATCTCTCACTGAATGGCTATCTTTCACAAGGAAACAGAATCTTCTCTCTTAATGAAAGTTAGCATGTTTGGGTTGGAATTCTTGCAGAAGCAGGCCCTGAGTTAAGGATCAGAGTGCAAGAGATTTATTTGGGGAATACAAGTGGAAGAGGAGAAGCATGAGACAGGGAAGGAGGGCATCCAATAAAGGGTGTACTATTAACGAAATTTCCCCTTTTGGCAATGTGACACAATCCCACTAGGGAACCCTGAGAGCCATTGTAGAACACACCTCAGGGTTATCCCACCCAAGGGGCAAGGAAGCTGGGGGATTTATCCTCCAACACCTATGCACCATTTGCTGAGGGCTAGATCCAGGAACACTAGTTCCTCGGCACTTCTGTTCCATCCCATGTTCTCTGGCCAAGAGAGAGCTGCGAGGCAGAGAGCTGCAGATGTGTGCAGATGTGTGCAGTAGGATGTCATCAGTAGGCACTGGAACAGGAAGTACCCAGAGCACCAACAGCATCTACCCCACCCTTCACGCTGGTTGGTTAGCTCCACTCACTTACCAGGCTCTGCCCCCACCCCCAGCCTTGCTGCACATCATGCCGTGGATTGTCAAGGTTAGGCAAAGGAAGGCCGGTTGAAATAAGACTTCAAAGGGATGCTGACAAAATCCTTGCATAATGAATAAATGATGAACAAATTACATCAAGTTGATGTTCAGGGACACACACTTGAACAAAAACTTGAAGCTGGCTTGCAAGAGCCATAGCAATAGTTTTAAGTTCCAGCCCAAAGGAGATATGCAGAGCGACAATGGGAAATTGAGTTTTTTTGCTGTTGTTTGACTTGACCATGGTACAGATTTATAGTCACTGGGATGATAATCAGGGCCATCTTTGCTTCATACCTGCTGTCAGATGTAAGCCAGACCACTGTTAATGATCTTCTGGAATGCAGCCCCACAATCAGTGTCTGCTTCAACACAAATGGGCATGGAGATGAGAAGGTGGGTGGATGTGGAATGTGGAGAAACAGTGTAGTGATCTGAAGAAGGGCAGATGCTGTGAAAAGCTCCCTTTTATAGTTCATCAAAGCTGTTGATGATTGAGTTGAAAAGGCCACAGGTGGCCCACTGGGGACTGCAGGTTTCAGCAAGGGAGCTCATTATTTTGAGCATTAGTAAACCAAACAGCCTCATGTAAATACCAAGTATTTATCAGCAGATATTGGTCAAATTTACATTAATTGCAGAATATCACTTTAAACTTTGCTGACCCCTGCCATAGAAGATATAAGCAATTTTCCCATAAGCCATAAGTCTGTCTGCCTTGGGTCTCCATGAAGGAAGGGCATGATTCTAGAAAGCAAGTGACCATCAGAGAGTGGAGGGATATGACGAAGGGATGAAGAGTTCTATGGGCAATGGGGGATGGGGGGATCAGAGATACTCAGGATGAGGGTGGCAAAATTAAAGTGGTGTTTTAGGCCAACAAGGGTGGCAGTGGCCTGATGGGGAGGGCCTGGAGAGAGGAGCCACTTGTTTGTTATTGATTTCTCCACACCTCATAGCAATACAAAAAGCATATTTATAGAAACAGCTCCAGCCTACAGTTAATAGTATAAAATTAGTAGGATTTAGGGAGATAAACAGAGAGGGGAAGAAAGCAAGATGATATGAGTATACAAAAATGCACACTGCAAGATCGTGTCCCTGCACTGTCCAGTGTGACAGCCTCTAACTACATGTAGCTACTGAGTACTCGGCAAGCCATCAGTCCAAATTGACATGTGCTGTCAGGGTTAAGTATCCATACTGGTTTTCAAAGACTAATATGAAAAAAGAAAGTAAAATAGCTTGTTGATTATTTTATTGATTACATGTTGAAATGATAATATATTGGATATATTGGATTAAACAGGATATAGTTTAAAATTAATTTCACTTGTTTCTTTTAACTTTTGTTTTCTAAACAGTTTTACTCACACTATACAGTGCATCCAAATCTTTAACTTTTTTAACGCGACTACTAGAAAAATTTGAATTACATAGTGGCTCTCATTTGTGGCCTGCATTATGTTTCTGTTGGATAGCGCTGCCCTAGACCCCGTCTTAGACCAGTGGTTCTCCACCTGGAGCAGATTGTCCTCCGGGGACATTTGGCAATGTTTGGAGACGCTTTTAGTTGTCACAACCGAGTTGGGGGTGCTGCTGCCACCTAGTGGGTAGAGGCCAGTGATGCTGCTAAAGATCCTACACAGCACAGGTAGCCGCCCCCAACAAAGAAGGATCCGGCCCCAAATGTTAATAGTGCCGAGGCTGAGAAATCTTGCCTGATATCTTAGCTGTCCGGTGCCGGGAGACCCAAGGGGAGTCTAGAGGGGTAGCATAGATGTGAAGGTGTTAAGGAATTTCTTTAGAATGGAATCAGTGGCGCCAGTGAAACATTGTTTTTTTTTGCTCATCTGCCAATTGCCAGTTGCCCTTAAGCACCTTATTTTGATATTGTTTTATTTAATCCCGTGACAGCACTAGTGAGGTGGGTGGTAGCTCCATTTCACCCATCAAATTAGCTGTGGTTCAGAGAGCACAAAGAACTTGGCTGAGCTATTGCAGTTAGGCAGGGGGGAGCCAGATTTAAATCTTAAGTTAGTTGCCTACAGCACATGTGCTTTGTCCACCACTGGGGCAGGAACTATCACCCATAGATCAGGTTCAGATCACCTGTAGATCAGGTTCAGATCACCTCAGTCCATTTATGTCTTTCTATTGAGTCGTCTCCAAACTTGACCCCTTCGACCCTCCAATTCTTTCTCCACACCACAATGATCTTTCCAAGAAAGCAAAAGCTTTCAGTAGTTCTTTAATTACCACCAGGATACAATCCTCACTCTTTGTCATGGCCTAGAAACTATGATGCAGATTCAACAAGTTTTTGTGAAGGCTGCATGATTTATTTGGAGCGAAGTGTGGTAAGGACCAAAAATGACTACATTAATGGTTCTCATTAATAGGGATGCATTTTGAGGTCAGGGTTAGGGGCATCTCTCTCTTCTAAAATCAAAGATTTTTAGGTCAGTATTGTACTGGTACAGAGTGGGACCTGTGACCATGTGGGTAAAAATGCTCAAGAATTAAGTGAGTCTCAAACCAGCAATAAGTTTATTTAAATGAGAAAACTTCAATCTGGGGATTACATAGGAAGATTTATGTATTTGTTTTACTTTAAGTCAATCAACGATGAGTTCTTTGGAGGGAGGGTCTCTGATTTATTTCTTTTTCAGTATCTCCAGCAATAATAGTGACTATACAACAGATGTCAATAAATACCACTTTAATTAAATTGAAAACCTGTGATGATCCTGCGATATATCAGTTTTGAAAGTGTAAAGGCTCCTGTGCGCCACCTGGTGGATAAGAGGTGATATAGTCACAATATATTTTAAAATACTGAAAATTTATTCTCTTCACAGTAGTAGCCCAGCACGAAGTAATCCCTGTGAAATGCAAAGCATAAAATGGTATCTCTTTTAAAATATGTGCTGTTATGCTGAGCTCTTTGTGTACAACCTGGTCTGTCTCTGGAACTTTGGGTATCTGTGTGACACCTGAAACTCAGAGCTAGAACTTGGCAGATATGAATGTCAGTATTACCTTATACAGCAACTGTTTAAAAAGCTGAAAAAGAGATCAGACTTCAATTAGAGATATGAATGAAGCAGATCTGGGTAGAACTAAGGTAAAGCAATAACATTGAACACAATTATGATTATAGAAGCAGTTATGGAGAGATGGACAACATGAATTGCTTGAAGAAAGGGAGCAATTTACTGACTCTGTTTTAGCTTTGCCTGATGCTGTGTATTCAAGGGCTAAGCAATTTTATACAAAGTCAGTTCAAACATTCAAATATGGAAAGATCAGTGAGAATTAGGAGAGATTCTCCTTGAACTAAGGTTACATGGGACTTAGGTTGGAGAATGATTTGGAACAGGGAAGACCCAAGAGGTACTAGATTGTGGTGACAAATTGGCTACTTCTTAACTACTAATTAACATCATTTTTGACAGGCTAGTAAATTTCAAAAAGTGTCTACAAATCTACAGCTATCTCTTACAATGTGCATAAGTCTGCTTTCTTAACAATTAAGAACTAGTTTTTGCCTTAGTTGAATTTTATGTGGTCATTAGATTGATTGAGCCAGGCATGGTGTTGGGTGCTGGGAATGGGTGGGGTTCTGGATGACAGACATAGTCCCTGCCCTCAGGGTGACAGTCTGATGGGGAAATCAAAGCAGCTAGTGAGTAATTACAAATGCACCAAGTGATAATAGTACATATAGCAGAGCCATTTCCTTCAGTTGAGATCTGAAATGGGCCCTGTACAAGTTGAGGAACAGATTCCAGGAAAAGGGAATACAATAAAAGAAACCTCAGAGAAGTGAGAGCTCGGTGAGTTGGAAGAACTAAAAGAAGTTACCTACTGCTGGAACTTTGAGAACTAGTGGAGAGTGTCAGGCTTTGATGGTAGAATAATAGACAGGGAGCACATCTTGGAAGATCTGATATGCCGTGTTAAGAAATTGGGATGTGGCCATAAGGGCAATGAGAAAGACGCTTTCGTGGCAAAAGAGGTGACTGGATATTTCTTGTAATTAAATAAAGTGTGGAGAAAAAAATGGGAGAGGAGAAAGACTCCATGAAGAGAGACCAGTTAAGAGGCAGGGATGATGGTGGCGACATGTAGGGTGATGATGGTGGGGAGGGACAGATACTGATGCATTCGAGACATGTTTAAATAGTAGAGTGGACAGACTTTGGTGACTGAATGATGATCAAAGAATACATAGCAAAATCCAATAAAATAACTTGAAAATACTTAAGCCTTAAACTAGGAAAAATTTCCCATCTAGAATACCTTAACTGAGCCAAAAATGCTTAATATTTTATCTCTCTCATCATCTATCTTAGTAGATAAGAGAAGCCCTGAGCAAAACCCCCAAGCACTGTCTGGTATTGTTCCATTTTTTGATAAAAAGGAAGGAGAAGAAAGCCCTGATTTGTAGCTTTTGCCAATTTCAGCCCTGTAAATATTCCTATCATGTTCAGTTTCCAGCTACCGTTTAACAACTGGCTTGCACAAACTGTGTCTATTTGACAGTTGTCTCTCACAATATTGCAGTACAACCCAAGGTTGGAGCATAAAGAGCAAATGTCAAATATCCAACAGAAAACACACATAACTATGAAAATTTGCAGTATTTTGAGCTTAAATTCATAACTGCTAAGGAAAAAAAATAATCCAAAGAGGCAGTAAAAGCTACAATGCAGTAATTTGGTTAAAAACAGAGCACATGTACATTATTGGACATTTAGCTTTGCAATAAGAAACATACATATTTAGGAAACATCATAGTTTGTCCCAAGGATCTTGGCTGTGTGCCAGCTTTATGTTTGCAGTAGAAAGGAACCCTTTGTCATGGTTTTCCCAGGGCAAAAGAAGGGTTTACACAGTGGTGAAATCGCCTATTTCTTGTAAACCAGAACATCAATAAGCTTTAAAAATCCACTTGTCACCCCTACCCACATAGTGTAAAGTAAACAAGCCTTAGAGGCTCTGCTGGTTGTAGCCCACATTCCTAGATAGAGTACTGCTTCCCCAAGGTTAATATGCATATGGGTACCTGGGGAATTTTACTGGCACTGCTATAGAGTCCACGGATCTGCATTTTTCATATCTGTGGTGCTGAAGTTGCTGTTGCTAGACAACGCTTTAAGTCGCAGGAGTTAGAGTACTGTGCTAGTAAGGGGAAGATCGGGGTTTTTAATCTGAATAATCTTACATCCATTTCACTTTAATGGGTGACAACCCAGTCTGGATCTTGGGCATAAGCGGGAACATAGGAGTGTAACTATAGAATCTCCAAGCCTGGGAGTTAGCTATCACTGTGTAGGCTTTTTTTCCCGAGGAAAACCTATTTGATCTTTTCTTTGCCTTCTTCACACTGCCTTAGCAAGTTTTAAAAACCCACTCCAACTTAATACCCCTGAAATGGGCTGAGAGAATTGATAATACTGCTCTGATATTTCCTAGTTATGTTTACTTTGGGACATTTGAAAATCAAAAGGTATTTTGCATTGTGGCACTATTATCCCATGGAATGTGCATTTTAAAAATATTTCTCATATTTATGCATTTTTCCTGGTTACTATAGTCTTACAGTTATTTAGATCTTTTTCAAGAATGCATTTCACTATATCATGATCACTGTCTTGTTTCTATAATAATTAACCCTGTCTTCACGGAATACTTAGGATGTTTTAAGTTGAAATATAGGCATCTTCAGAAGTGTGGGGAAACCTAATAGATTGTTAAAATCCTAACAATATTCAGACTTTGGTATGAAGTTTTGGAGAGTGATTTTCTCTTGCTGTTCATCTAAGTATGTCTGCCAATGTCTAATGACATCCATGGACTTTAAAAATAAGTTCTAATCAATATTTAATATGACCAAGCAGCTATCATATGCTCAGCCTATGAGATTAATGATAACCAGTGTTTAATATGATAAGCAGCTGTCATACTCTCAGCATATGAGATTAATGAAGACATGAACCTAGTAGGAATAACCTTTATTTGGATATAGGAATGTCTTGGCATACTGTAAACTTATAACTGAAAGGAAAAATGAGTATGTTGTGTTCCATCCAAAGATAAAATGAAATGAAAACACGACATCCCTATATATTCAAAGAATTTTGGATTATAACAAGTTTTAAAGCAACAAATGGCACACAAACAGGAATTAAATGTGTTACAGTTCATATTTTAAAATAAATCTTCTAGCACAAAAAAGTTAACCCTTGTCATTAAGCCAAGCTGAAAAACTGAATGTAAAGTATATCCATGAAAGAAAGAGGAAACTGAGTGATGAGGAGGCTGGAGGATGGATGGTATGGGGCATCCTAGATTAATTAATGAATCCCAATTTTTCTTTGATGTTATTTTTCATTTTGCCAGGAGAGGGCAGCCAGTCCCCAGACTTAGCAAATTAAACTGTCATGTTTGCACCTACCATTTTCAGAAAGCCTTGTGATACACAGTGATTTCTTTTGAAATCTTACATTTGTCCATTTTATTGACCATGATTGGAAGCTTAGTGTATAAAAAGGGCCCTAAACCAGAAATCAATCAAACAAATAAATCTGAATTTAGAATGCCCTTGCATTAGATGATCGTAATTCTGTGACTGTGGGGCAAATTGGTGAACATCCTGGATTTCTTTATCTGGAAAATATAGGTAATAATACCAGACCTGCCTCTTCAATAGGTGGCAAATAATTAATGAGGTAATGTTTGAGAAACCCTGTACTCATTCATTGATTCATTCATTCACTTTTGCCTTCAACACATTTAAGCCTTAATATGTCACAGTGCTACATGCGGAAATAGAAAGATAAGCATCACCCAAGTAATTCCTTTTTAACAGAATAAAAAAACCACCCGTCTATGAATAGGATGGGTGTGCTATAACTGAACTGCACATGAAGCGGCCGGCCAGGAGGTCTTGGTATGCATGCCTCTCAACTTCAGCCCTAACCCGTTGACTTAACTGCCATTATTTGCCCTTCATTCACCCCTGGCCCCCCAAAAGCAGGGTTCTGAGTTCTTCAGACTCAACAAGGTCACTGCTTCTTTTGGGATTTGTCTTTGCTATTCCTTCTGTCTGGTATGCACTTCCTTGAGTTATTCCATGCAGCTCACTCCTAGAGTTCCTTTTAGATCTCCGCTCATTTGTTCGGTCTTTAGAGGCCGCCCTGAACATATTATCTCAAATAGCATCTCAGTCACTCTCTATTCCACTCTCTCTCAGGCTGAGAACTGAGAATTAAGACCTCATTCCCTACGGCATCCATTGTAGGTAATGAATTAACTTCTCTCGTATCTAGAATTATAGCTATGTGTTATCCTTGGCAGGACTGAGAAAATCATCTCTCAAATCTTTCTTTGTTCTGTGGTTGAGATGAGGGAACCAAGTTGAGTCTGTATTTTACTTTTTTTATAACACTTATCAAATACCAGACACTATATTATGAATATATTCTTTAATTTGTTTTTCTCCCCTTTTCCCCATTAGAACACAAACTCTAAGAAGAGAGGAACTATGGTTTGTTGACTGTTGTATCTCTGGCATCTTGAACAGTGTCTGCACATAGTAGGGTATACAATACACCTTTGTTGGATTGATGAATGAATGTATGAATGAATGAGTGACTGAAGGAATGAATGAATGAAAAAGCACCCAAGAGGTAACTGTTGATTTGGGTCTATATTATGAATACATTTTACAATTTGTTTTTCTCTCCCTTTTCCCCATTTGAGAGTGCTGTAAGCAGGTGTTACAGATCTGCAATGAGATAAGCAAATCAAGCAAGAGGGCTTTTGGAAAAAAATTTGACAGAATAATTTTATGTCCAATGGCTCTAATAAAAAAAAATGGGCTTGTACATTGTGTGCCTGTTTTTTTTTTTCCATTATTTAATAATTTATTTTTATTCCGTTTTACAAAAGTGTATGTCTGCACTGGATTGCAGGTAAAAAACAAAACCTGCTCTTTCACTATAGTGTTGAAGAAGCACTGCTCTGCAGTGTGATTTGTGGACTGCCTTTGGTCCCACCAAGTCTGAATTACAGGGGACACCGAAAGCTAGCCTTAAGCTTCACGTGGCAGTGCGTGTTAATTGTGCTATGAGCTAATGTTTCTCGAACACTGTGCTCCAGACATCACGCTAAAGACTCAAAAAGATTTCCTTTAGAGAAAGTGACCAAGGAAAGTAAAAGTAGATATGACGGGACAACATCAGAGGCACAGATGTTTCTTGGTCTATGCCAGGTTGCTTTCAGGGATAATATTTTCCCATAGAAAGTCTAGAATGCCAGCCATGTTGATTTGGACATGCATTCTCTTTCATTTCTGGGTTGGTTTTAGAAATGTTTTGAGAATTTAAACCATCAAGCTTAGACATAGGTACAGGTAAACTAAGAGTTTCAGATTCATTGTGTATTTGTTTGTTTATGCCTCAGAGACTTGGTGGAGGACCCCAAAGCTTAATACAGCCTTTTGCTTAAGGAAACCTGGCATTCTTGACCCAGAGACAAAGCCGTTAGCGTCTAGGATCTGCCCCTGTCTCCTGAAGAGCCTTCTGTAACTAGTTCTAGGTGGGCTGGGGGCCGTATGGTTTTAGAAGCCCTGGAATTCACAACTTCATCTCCCATGTGGTCTTTGCAAAGCATCTGAAGAATCTGCACTGATAACATTCTGTAGATTAAAAGGACAGGCAACTTCTATAGTTTTCTGTGTTTGGAAACCCTGTGGACCCTGCTCGGCAACCTTGCTAGTAAAAGGCAGGCAGTGAAATGTGGTGCTCAGTGGAGTCTACGTCATACCTAGGCTGACTCAGACATGTGCCCGAGCGGAATGGGAAGATGTGCCCCAGATAAGCTGGGCTTCACTCGCAGTGTTTCATCTCACTGTGCTGAAAGGTTAGCAACTGTTTTACGTAAACGTGTCCCAGAAAGACACAAAACCCAGTGCCTATCAGTAGAAGAAATAGCTCAATAGGCCATCTCTTCTCAAACAAGGATACGGAATTTGGGGTCCTAGTTCTGTAATGATTACTCATGCAAGAACATGAGTCTTTCAACTAACACTACTGAAGGAAATCCAGCAACACTTAATAAAAGCTTTAATAGAAATTATGAAACTGAACTGAAACTCATATCCCTAAATCCTGAAGGCCCTTGTACCTGGGTGATCAGGCATATTCATCTAGTGTAGCATTGGCATAAATGCACATAAAAATACAAGATGCCCAGATAAAGCTGAATTTCAGATAAAAAACAGCTTTGTTTTTTTTATTATAAGCATATCCCATGCAACATTTGGTAGTTTGTGTAAGTATGTACCATGAAATGCTTTGAAAACATCACAATGCACAATGAGGTTGTAAATTCCAGGGCTTCTGGAAAACATACTGCTCCTAGCTCAACTAGAACCAATATTTGGGATATACTTTCTAAAAAACAGTCCTTGTTTATCTGAAATTCAAATTTAGCTGAGTGTTCTGTGTTTTACCTGGCACTAATCTAATGTCATCCATAGAAAGATGTGAGAACAGATGAAAAGATTCAGTAACAGAGCTGTGAAGCTAACTATCATGGATTGAGTATTTATTGTCTACCAGGTTCTGAATTGATGCCTTATACATATATCTCATTGAAACTTCACAGTATTCATAGAAGTTCATATCACTTTTTTTAAAAAACTCATTTTACAGATGTGGAAACCGAGGCTTAAAGAAATAACTTGTCTTGGGCCAAATAGCTTAGAGCCATAGAACTAGGATTCAAATTTATGTTGTTTAACTTTGGAGCCTGGACTTTTGAACACTTGAGTACAGTCTAATTGGCATTTAATAATGCTTTGGAAGCAGATAGTCTAAAAGAAATGCATACACACACACAGACCTCATAACAGCAAAGCATCATTGAGACGAATTCTCCTTTAGTATTTTCCAATTATTAAGTCAATGATTTTCAAACTTTTCAAGTATGCAGACTCCCCCCATTTTAACTTCTCGTGGTTCAAACTACTGATTGTTGTTGTTTTAGTCTTTGTTGTCTGAACTGCCACATAATGACAGACAATTTTGAATTAAGTTGTGCTTTAAAATGAATTCATATATGAGTTTTCACAATAGCATCAAACTACAAACAGTGAAACATATATCTTGAGATCAAGTATTTATTCCACAAATGATGCTTGGTATGCAAACAGATTTGAGGGCCCCATATATAATTTGAGGCTCCTCCCACTCCCAGCTCCAGGCATGCATGTCCCACTGGTTGGGAATCACTAAATTAGAGAAGTCAGTCTTATAGAAAGACCCAAGATTTATGGGGTTCTTTTCCCTGAATGTAGAAATGAGCTCAAAGGAAAAGAGACTACTGAAGTTGGAGGAGACTAAGCAGATTTTTCATATTTTCACACTCTGCCATAGGTACCAACACTAGAATAGGCTAGCCATTGGATTCTTTTTCTGAGGGTTGCTCTGTGCCTTGTTAAGAAGTCCAGCCTTTTCATTGTTAGTAGGTTGGTGAGCCTGGTTAGCATCACTTCTCGACAGAGGGGGTCATGTTGTTACTAACAACATGTGTAAATAGAGCCTGACATCAATTAATTATTCTTGCATGGACTTTTTTGTTCCTCTGTAAATTTTGGTTATTGTAAATAAAGAATTGACAGATTGTTATATACAGTACATGGTGAATAACTGCTGTCCTTTAGTCCCTCCCTCATAGCATCTTTTGCGGGGGTGGGGGGGCATGTTCCTTTAAAGGAAGATAAATTAAATGATTTCATTTGGTGAGAAATTTGTGAAATAATAGAATGATATATCTACTCTGAAAATGACCTCAGTCTCCTGCCAGGCAAGCAGAATTGAACTGGGGGTTATGAGCCCTGATCTCTGCATGACCTTGGGAAAGTCTTGTAACATCTGTTGGTCCTCTTTTCCTCACAGACCAGATGATCTCTAAGAATCCATTCATCGATAAATGTCTATGATCCCTTCCACCAATATAAGTCCTAATGTAAATCACAGACTTGAAATGGATCCTAGATCATGGATGGAATTCAACATTTCAAGATTCTCTCCTCAACAGCCCCTGGAAAGAGGTCATGAGCACAGCATCTTGAATGCCTCTGAAGATAGCTATATTGGTGTGGATAGGCCAGAACAGTGATTCTCAACCAGGGTAATTTTATCCTCTGGGGGAGACTTGGCAATGTCTGAGACTTTTTTTGGTTGCCACAACTGGGGGTGTCATTGGCATCTAGTGGCATCTAGAAATGATGGTAAACATCCTATAATGTACAGGCCAGCCCCCCACAACCAAGAATTATCCATCCCAGCATCTACTGGCTCAACACAATAGCGATTTATTTCTTACTTATATAACAGTGAAGGGTAGTTTGAGCTGTTCTAGGATCAGGGAGGGAGGCTCGACCCAATTCTGCTCCATTCATCAACTCCGTTCAAGGACCCAGGCCAACGGCATTCTTGTCATTTTCAGCGTCTCGTTTCCATGGCCACACCAGGGTCAGATACTTAAAACATCTTTTTAAGTTAGAAAAAAAAAGGTGCTTCTCACAAGCAAAGATGAAAACATTTCAATGACAGGAAATGTGAAATGTAACTTGTGGGAAACAGTAGGTGCTAAGTTAGATTCTCAACTAGTGAGTAGTAGTAGATCTGAGAAACAATAAATGCTCAATAAATGCTTTTGCAAATGAAGACATGAGTGAGTGCTGAGGGAGTTCTGAATTCCCCAGAAACTGGTTTGGAGATAGCCATATTACATTGACAGGACACCTTGAGCGTCTAGGTTTGCTCACGGACAATCAAGTTGAATAGGACAATTGTTGGTTTCCATGGGGACTGCATCTGTGGGGGTAGGCTGGTAATGCAAAGGCTCATGGGATCTTTTGATTCCATCACAATGATTTAGTTTTCATTTCTTGTTTTAGAAATATCAGTAAAATTTTATGAGTCACGTGGTTTTTGAGATAAAACACAACTAAACTTTAGATGGTATTTTGTGCAAATGAATTGTTTACTGCTAGTGGAAAGGGACAGATTTCTTCCGGCACTAATTTGTATGAATCATTTTATAATAAACAAGAAGATGATTTTGTGCTCACAGCAATGACAAATTTGGTTATTTTAATATAAAATATGTTTTAAAAGAAAAAATAGCAAAAGAGAAATATTTAGAAGGCAGTTGCTCACAAAATATTTTAAATGGTATAACTTTTCAGGGATGATAGTTTTAACCAAGTTAGAAATTTGACCAAGATTGTTAAGGGGAACTCTTGGTTGTTAAAAAAGGGAGGGAAGACATGTTTTTATGCCTCATTAAATATATATTTCTACTCAAACCAATTTGAAGAAATCAGAATTAAGCTCCTTAATATGATAGTGAGATTGACACAAGTCTGGGAAATGACTATATCAGGGTACAGATTTTCCTTCTTGATTCAAGTATTAGTAGAAGGTTTAGGAATTATTTTGGAAACTTCACTGTACTATTAGTGACCTATAAATGGGCGTGGGTCCTGCTTTTAAGGAAAATACAATGGGACAGGAAAAAGAAAATGGTAGCAATATGAGACAATCTCGGATGGCCTGGAGACCACGGCTGTGTTACAGGCCCATGGCAGACATCACTGACCGATCACAACACACTGCTGCTGACCCCATCCACAGCCTCCCCTCTCAACACCATGCTCCAGGCAGCTTCAGGCTATCGTTTGCCTGTGAGATGAAACCAATTTTTTTTGCCCCATAATGGATACCTGTATGGTTCTGAGAATTTAAAGAGGGGAGAAATCAATGACAAATTCACTGCTATCAAAGCCTCATGAGTGTGGCTAGTAGGAGCAGATTAGTGGAGGTGGAAATGTATGTTGTGTGTGTGTAAGTGTGTGCAGTGCATACACAAAGGGAAGAGGGCAATACTCAGGCGACTTGCTTGATGTGTTGGGTGGTAATTTCCAAGATCATTTGAAAGCAAGAGTGAGTCAAATTAAGAAGATACCAAAAGCCATGTAGAGGGCTTTGGATTTTTGTGGTAAGAAATGAGAACTCTTTGATTTACTAAAAGAGAGAAGTCTGTGTACACCAAATGGATCAGAAATAGGGCATATTAAGGAGTATAGGTCCGTGTGGTTCCTAACAAGGGTGATTTTGCTGCAACTTCCTAGTAAGCCATAAGCTCCTTGAAGGTAGCCTTGAGTGCCTCGCCTACATTCCAGGAGGAATAAATGGATGTTTGGGAAGAGAGAAAGTGAGAACAAAATGTTGTTGTTGTGTGTGTATGTGTGTGTGTGTGTATGGTATTGTTTTGTTTATTTTGCTGTGGGTTCCTGGAGGAGGAAATGATGATTTAAGATTTAGAAAAGGATGAGGTTTCAGTAATGGTTAAATATTCACATAGAGCTGGACCCTAAGTCATCAGGTAAGGATGCAAGATCAGCGATGCAGTTTTGAAGGTAATCACTGGTTGAGTGGATTTCGCTGCAATGTCGTGAGAGTTTGCTTCAGAGTCTGACACAGACTAGATGATTAAGAATAGTTTGTTGAAGGCATGGATCAATGTATATTTGAATGTGAGAAATGAGAAGAAGAATTTTCCCTTTCATTAGAATGGGGGGAAACACTTGTATAAATTTGTCTGTGCATCAGTTAGCTGTCGATACATAACAAACCACCCCCAAACTCAGTTGCTTAAAACAATAAACAATTATTATTGGGCACATGCATATGAGTCAGCTAGATGGTCTTGTTTCAGCTGGGCTTTCTTGTGCATCTGCTGTCTGCTGTGGGTCCTCTCAGTTTCCCTGCTGATTGTGGCTGGCTCTCTCAAATGTTTGAAACTTGGCTGGCTGGAAGCTGGCATAGGTAGTCACGGCTGGGACAAGTGGACTCTTTTCTGTATGGTTTTGAATCTTCCATCAGGCTCTCCTGGGCTTTTCTCATGATAGGGGAAGGATCCATGAGAGAGAATGGAAACCCCCAGACCTCTTAAGGACTGCTACAATCTATTAGCCAAGTTAAGTTACCAGGCCACCTTAGATTCAAGAGTCGGGAAATAGACCCATCTCTTAATGGGAGTACTTGCAAAGTGATATTGCAGAGGACTGGATTTAGGGAGCCTATTAATTGGCACTATCAATAAAATCAGTCTATCATAGTCTGGGAGGAGGCGACTGTGTATTGTGGAAAAAAGAACTAAGCTTGATGTGTTCATTTCTGAGCATCCTAAACTCCAGAGTAATTATTGAGGTTCCCAGAATAATTTCAAGGACTGCATTATTATTACTCTTCAGTAGTGAAGAATTAATTTAAAAGGCCTAGCATATACTCCACACTTAAAAAAAAACTGTCAGACTAAAATAATCTCCTGTGTTAGATCCTGGCTCAATTTATACTAAATGCATCCTAGCCATTTTCATATCATTGCACATAGAGAAAATAATTGTCGTTTTGTGGCACACTAGGGTAAAAGGCTGAGATGCTACTTCTAGCTGGGGGAACAGCCTTGGGGTGTATGGTCCCCATGTCCCATCTGGCTGGCCCAAGGGATGAGTTGATCACTGCCTGCACACACCTGTAGCCGCCCCTCCAGTAGGGTGGGCTGGTTAGGATGCTCTGCAATGGATCAAAATATCAATGGGTCCAGTGAATCCACAGGTAACTTGCAGGGACAGGCATAGAAGCTGGTCTGTGGACTCCCAGTCCCATGCGCTTTCCAGAAGACTATGTTGTCTTCACAGATATGTCCCCAATCAGCGCATGTCTATTAAGTACTCACTGTGTGCATAGCAATGTGCAAGGTACCGGGGGAATCTAGAGGGCATCTAAGGCACAGGCCCAGACCTCCGAGGGGCTAAGGAGGGAATACTCATGCACACATTTCGATCTCCTCTCTGGCTACCATATTGCCCACTCCCCAGTCTAATGCAATGCAGGAAAGAAGTGCCACTTTTTTCTGGTGTTTGGAGTGTTGCATAGGTACCTGCTGCTTCTCTTTTGGTCACTGCCTTTGAACATAAAGTAATCCACTGAAGTATGGGAAACATCACAAATTTACTCAAGTCCCTGGC
This sequence comes from Choloepus didactylus, assembly GCF_015220235.1. NCBI lineage: Eukaryota > Metazoa > Chordata > Mammalia > Pilosa > Megalonychidae > Choloepus > Choloepus didactylus. The sequence continues at coordinate 8,599,103 of NC_051334.1, read as the reverse complement.
AATTTGAGGCTTATATAGCCCATTCCAGTAGATCCTCTGGTTCTGCTACTTTTGTGTTATTTCATACTGTGATGCAATTACTACTAATTATTTATGAATTTATTGTAGGGGAAAACCCACTTACATCTTGCTGCGTAGCAAACCACTTCAATACCCAGTGGTTTCAAGCAGGGTTGACAAACATTTTCTGTATAGGGCCAGATAGCAAATACTTTCAGCTTTGTGGGCCATATGGTTTCTGATGCAGCCACTCAACTCTGCCATCGTAACACAAAAGAGCCATAGACAATACATGAATGAGTGAGAGTGGCAGTGTTTCAATAAAACCTTATTTATGGACATTGGAATTTGAATTTCATATATGTTTTATGTCAGAAAATAATCTTCTGTTTTGTTTTCATCCCCTTAAAATGTAAAAGCCATAGCTCCCTGGCGGCTCAGGTAGGTGGCTGTCCTGCTGGCTGTAGTTCGCCATCCCCTAGCTTAAAACGACTGCCGTTACCACTCACTAGTTTTGAGCCAATGTTGTCTTGGGCCTAGGTAAATCTGTTTCAGGTTCTGGATCCAGTGGTCTTGGCTTCTCCTGGAGGTAGAGGCCTCTTACCATGTTCATTCTGAGTTCCAAGCTGAGTGGCAGCAGCTACCTTGGTGGGTGGGTGGGGGGCTCTTTTCCTGCCCATGACAGACTTGCAAGAGGGCAAACCCCCCAGGTGCATTAGTTGCTTCACACTTCCCAACGTTCCATTGGCCAGAGCAAGTCATATGGCTGGATCCAAAGTCAACAGGCAGAGAAATATACCCTTTAGGGAGAGTAACTACAATGAGTGTTGATTCAGGGAAGGGTGAAAAATTGGGGCCATTAATGTAATCTATCACCCTCGCCTTCCCTTTCCTTTATTGAAAAATTTAATAATCTCCATCTTATTTCCCCCCCAACCTTTTATTAAGACAAGAACAGAAAGGAATAAATAATCCGTCTTAGAATTTTTTTCAGGAAAGAATAGCATCCTATGACTATTGCTCTTAGTCATTTCAGGAAAATGCCATTTATAATTTTGCCTTCGTTTGATATCTTTTATGGGAAAGTACACATGACTGGGCATTCCAGGGCTTAATCTGATACGCTAAAGGTCAACTGAATGTTTTCCATGAGAGGATTCCGCACCATCAGCTGCTGTCTGTGACTGTCCTTTGTTTGGCATCTGAAAGTTCCTTGTTACCCAAGACGTCCTCTCGTTCTGCACACAGGGAGGTGAGAGAAGTTTATTCCTGGAAGTGGGGCCCACGAAATCACTGGACCCTTTCCTACTGATGGCTGTGCTCACGTCACTGCCCAAGGACTGTTTAACATAGCTTTTCTTGCCTTTAGCCACATTCTTTCCACTTCACCATTTGTTGATGCAACTTTTAACACAGGACAGAGTGCTTATGTTTTTCTAACCTTTCTCACTTTCTGGATTTCTTTTTTGATAACCTTCTGGATTTTAGACTTATGACTTTGAATTCCTGAATAGAACATTTCTCAAAACAAACTTTTTTTTAGCATGCACTCTGAATTTGAGAAGTAATAAATCAATGAACAGTCAACTCCCTGTAGGGAAACATCAGAGAAGACTGAGAGTGGGCATGGTCCACCTGCTTGTTGGGGGTTGGGTGGGGAGAGGGACACTGAGCTTTGCAGAACCTCAGTGCCTTGCATCTGAAAATAGTGGATGATCTAAAAGTCACTCCCAATTCTGAAAGCATGTGATTCTGAGGTTCTACAAAAAGCACAAAGCCAGAATGCTGTATAGTATTTGAGGTAAATTTTTTACAAAATTATTCCTATTGCCCAAACATCGGCTACATTATATTATGGACCAAAAACACTATTTTTGAGCCCCTGGACTTCCTACTTTTTGTCTATCCCCACTCCTCCCTGGTCCTAGGTGCAAAAACCCCAAATTTTATTTTCTTTGGTTGGTTAAGATGGGACGAGACTTTGAGGTGCTCTTAAATATGAGTGATGAAGAAATAATTTGCGGCAACATTCACAATCTGGAGAAGCCTGTTAACTAGGATTTTAGGGGATAAGATGTGTTGATTCTACAGCTATCATGGAGTTATCATCCACACTGTAAGTAGATCGCTGGTTTGCAGAAGATTAGAATCAAAAGCTTGAACTCATCCCCCAAACTCAGATGCATGTAATTGATTTTTTCCTTGATGATTTCAGTGCCATGAGGTGTCAGAGTTATCACTGTGCTGGCAAACCATGGAGGTCCTGGAAAATAGAAATACCTGGATGGCAAAATCCCAAGTCATGATGAAAGCAGTTTGTTGTTTGCATGCATGATGTGTGTGTATGTTGGGCGGAGGGAGCGTATGAGTTGGCTAGGGCATGGGGCAGGCATGGGGCACATTTGGAATTTCAGCAATATTTGCTGGTAGTTAAGATGACAGGAAGCTGAGATGTGAAGGGATGAATAGCTGCTGAGAAAATGATGACCAAGAGGTTATGTTTCCGAGTCCAGGGGCCATGGCAAGTATGAGAGGCATATGGGGAGACCAGCCAAGGGTGAGGGATGTGTATGTATACTGCATAAGGACTTCGGTCCCTCTCTGGGCCCAAGGGCATGGAGAGCCAGTCCCTGGGGGAAGTGAGATAGGCAAGCTAGCAGGACACCAGCAAAGCTGGCTGGTATCCGGATCAGGGCTCCATTCCTAGAAGGAAATGCAGAGACAAACTTAAAATGGCAATCCTATAGACTCAGTGGCAGGTTGGGTTGGGGAGTGGAGCAAACCTGCATATTTGAGACATTGGGCCAACTATTACCCAACACCTTCCCCAGGGTTACATGATTTAAAAAAGCACCCAATTAAATTTTAATTTCAGCTGAACAACAAATTTTTTTCGGTATATGTGTGTCCCAAATATTGTATGGTATATACTTATGCTAAAAGTGTCATTGTTTGTCTGAAATTCAAATTTAACTGGGGGTCCTGTATTTTATTTGCTAAATCTGGCAACCCTACCCACCCACCCCCCACATTAGGTAAACACCTTGTACTTTTCTCTCCTTGCACTTTTCTATTTATTTGGGTGATTTCTTATTTAACAACTGTCTCCCTTGCTAGACACCAAGCCCCTGAGGGTGGCTTGATTATTAGCATATCTCCAGGACAAGCATGTAGGAGGAATTCAAGAAATATGTTTTTGAATCAGTGAATATTGGCCCTATTAGCAATGGGACTTAATTGCATGGACAGTCCCTCTGCAACTTTTGGCAAAACTGCTCTATAATAAGGGACTGCTTTTGGGACAGGAATGTTCCTAACTGGACTCCATGTATTCAATCATTTGAAGACTTGGGAAAGGGTGGCCACCCCCATAGAGTGAAAGAACTTGGCCCAAGGACCTTTTAGAGAATGACTCCTGCTCATTCCTCGCCCGCTGCCTTGGATGGTGGCCAGCGTTTGCTTCAGTGCCTCCCAGCCGCAGGACTTAAAAAGGATTCCTGGGTCTTCCAGTGAGTCCCCAGGCAGTGGCTGCAGTGGTATGTTGCCTGGTGGCCCAGATGGGTTAGACAGTGTGGGTGTCCATGCCGCACTCAGATGTGGAGGTGGATGGGGTGGCGGTTACCAAGACCAATGTCACTCAACCTCAATGCTACTGACCTTGGGGGCTGGATAATTCTTTGTGGCAGGGGACTCTCCTGTGCATTGTGGGATATTTAGCAGCATCCCTGCTTTCTACCCACTAGATGCCAGTTGCAGCCATCCCACCCCCCAGTTGTGACAATCCAAACTGTCTCCAGACATCACCAAATGACTCCTGGGGTGCCCAATCATCCCCACTTGCAAACTGCTGCCCTAGACTGGGAATCAGATGGCCTACTGTGCTGGTTTGAATCTGTTATGTACCCCATAAAACACTGTGTTCTTTTAATGCAATCTTGTGGGGGCAGACTTATTGTGGGTGGGCCATTTTGATTAGATTATTTCCATGGAAATGTGACCCCATCCATTCAAGGTGGGTCTTAATTAGTTTACTGGTGTCCTGTATGAGAGGATAAAAGACAGTGACATTTTGAAGAGAGCTGAGAGACACTTAGAGAGAAAATGTCCAGAGACACTTTGGAGACAGCCGTTAAAACCAAAACCAGGAGAGAAGCTAAAAGATGATATCCAGAGATTGCCTTGGAGAAGCTGAGAAAGGACCCCCGATGCTTAGAGAGAAACACCCTGGAAGAAACAAGCAAGGATGCACAGGAGCTGAGAGAGAGAAGCTAAGACAGACGCTCAGAGACATTTTGGAGAAAGCAGCAGAAACCAGAAGCTAACCCCAGGAGAGGCCCAGCAGACTTCAGCCATGTGCCTTCCCATGTGACAGAGGAACCCCAGGAGCCATTGGCCTTTCTTCAGAGAAGGTATCATCCTGTAAATGCCTTAACTGGGACATTGTCAGGGCCAGAGATATGTAAATTTGTGAACTAATAAACCCCCATTGTAAAAGCCAGTCCATTTCCAGTATTTTGCATTCTGGCATTTTAGCAAACCAGAACACCTGCTCTATCACTAAGTGCTAGAATGACTTTAGGAAGGTCCCTCAAGCTTTGTGAGCCTCATTTTTTTCACCTACAAAATGAGGATTAAAATCCGTACCTCATGGGCACTCATGAGAATTGTGAATTCATGTAAGTGAAAGTGTGTTTTGATAATAATTACACTGTTTTTTAAGACACAAATGCAAATTTTCTTGCCATAAAAACAAGATCAAGAGATAAATTCTCTGTCACCTGAGCGGGTATCCCTTGTTTCAAAGACATGTAAAATCCTTCTCGCTCAGGCATGCCCTCCATTAACTGCTTAAGAGGATGTGCTGCCACATCCATCCTGCATGTCACCTTAAGGTCCCTTCGTGGGGTGTGTGGGTGAGGGATTCACCCTGCATCCAGCCATCATCAGCACCCACGCCCTGAGTGTAAACACACGTGTTCCTTCTTAGTGGGCCAGAGTCCCAGGCCTCTAGATCTTTCTCAGGAAATCCTTTCCCCTTTAGGGTGAGGCTTTCTCTACTCAACTTTCTCAACCGAGTAACCTGTAGAGATTGCAAAGTATATGAATAGATCAGGCCGGATTAAACAAACATCTTGGACTTCTCCGGTGCTCTGTGTTGGGGAAAAACAAAGATAAATTAAGGCACTATTGTGCTAGGGTAGGGACAAAAAGCATGCACACAGACAACTCCAATATAAGAGTGAAAAAGAAGAGCTAAAGAGAATAAAGAAAAGAACCAGATATTTCTGAGCTGGGGCTGGGGGAATTGGGGGAGACTTCAGGGAAGAGGTGGCATTGGATTTGGGTTTTGTAGGTTGCCTAGAATTAGTGTAGTCCCCTCTCAAGCTCTTCTTTGTTGTAACACTCAATAATAGATTACCTCAAGTGCACGTTTCTGTGCATTTACATGGTAGACTTACCCAAGTATAAGATGAGACTAAGTGAACCTGTTCCGGCTTCTTCAGAGTGTCAAATGGGAGCTGCAAGTGAGAGGGGAATGCCCTTCGCTGCTGGGTTGTGTGGCTATTGACTGGCTCCCTCCCTGCATACTTTCCGGCTCTGTCACTCCTTCCCTCATGCACTGCTCTTTGTGGGGAAGCGTTCAAGGAAGCGTCCACCTGTGTTCAATAAAAGCCATCCAGACCTCTCATCCCTTTTCCACTTTGAAAAAACAGAAACCCCAATCTTCCCCCATCCAGATGTCTTAATTTACCAGGGCCAGGGAGGAGACGTATAAAAAGGAACACCCACTGCTTTGGGGCTCAATTTTCTCATCCGGTCTGCCTCAATGTGGCATCTGCGATTTCTTTATGACGTTGTTTGTGCCTGTTAACCATTTCTGTTCCTTTGTTTCTCTATTTATTTTCCTCTGGGAAAGGCATGAAACACCCACCTCCAGCCACTAGCCTTTACTGAGTTTCTCTTCAGCCTTGTGTCTCCTGGCTAAGTCAGCCAGTTGGTGTGTATGTGTGTTCCTCATTTTGTTAAAGACCTACTTATTCAGCTCTCAGTGCTGGTGAAGGATATGGTTGGGGTTTTAATCGATACTTTTTTGCATCTTGTGTTATAACAACTTGAAGAGCAAGTTTAGGGATGGGGACTTAAGAGTACTGGATACATTTATTCATATATTTAAGACAATGATTCTCAACTGAGGGTGATTGTGTCCCCCAGGGTACACTTGACTATGTCTTCAGACATTTCTGGTGGTCATAACTGGAAGGAAGGGGAGAGGGGGAGTTGCTACTGGTATGTAGTGGATAGAGGCCAGGGATGCTGCTCAAAACCTACAACAAAGAATTATCTGGCCCCAGTTGTCAACAGGGTCAAGTTCGAGAAACCCTGATTTAGGATAGATATTCTACCCGCTTTCCAAAAGACTATGAGCAGGTTAACAAATTAAACATAATGGAAAGGGGCAATTACAAATAAAACTGGAACTGAAATGTAATGAAAGGAGCAGCAACATAGATGTCCCTGGGGGCCTAAACTCAGTCATTAAAATTGAACAGTGGTTGAATTCCGAATTTCCTGAATAATGAGAGACAAAGAAATGGAGAAACAGTTCTTGGTTTCCGAAAAGCAACCTTTAATATATAAGTTCATCAACAAAGACAACCTGTATTTTCCCTGGCACTGAATTCAAAGAGTTTATCTCATTTCTTTATATATGGAACATTGTATAATAAAATAGACAATTTTTCAACTGGTTTTGCAGAAGACTCAAATTGCATGTGTCTGTGGGTGTGTGTTTTGTGCACAAATGGATGTTTCTGGCCTCGATCCTTTACTAAAAAAAAAAAAAAGAAAAAAAACAGGGCATAACAATAGGTCTTGTGAAATTAAAGACATTTCTTTGAGGAAATGAACTAATATGATTCAGCTACTGCCCTTGCTTGTGATCTAACAAATAAAGGGTAGAGTCTCTAAGGATCCAAAAGGGAGAGATGGCTGATATTTCCATCAGACTCTGGGAATCTCTCTCTGGATTATCAAATATCTCCAATTAGTCTTTGGCAGAGGCTCAAAATAATCAACTCATGATGGTATTTTCTGATGAGCTTCCAGAGTTCTTGGTCTCTTTGGAGAGTGTTTATTTTTGGTCTACTTTGGAGTGGCCACTGCTTTAGGCTTTGGGCACACACAGATAATTAAAATGTAGTCCCTGCCCTCAAGTAGCAAAGAGGCCAGCCCCGACTGGAAGATATGTAAATAATCATGAATTAGTACTCATAGGAGGGGAGTAAGCAGTATGCCATGAGAATTCAGAGCAGGAAGTGATTAATTCTGCCTGGGGCCACATTCAGGCAGGAAGTTGGATTTGAACTGTGTGGGTTATTGAAGAAGTTCTCACAGGCTTAATTTGTAAACTTTTATTGAAGTAGAGCACACATGCAGAAAAGTGTACAAATAATAATTCACACCTTGATCCATTTTTACAAAATGGACCCACCCATATAGCCAGCATCCAGGTGGAGATAAAGATGATCACCTGAAATTGAACCCCAGAAACCCTTCCTGCCCCTTCACCAGGCACTATCTGCTCCAACCCCCACAGTTCACCACTATCCTGACTTCTAATCACATAGATTAGTTCTGCCTGTTTTTGAACTTTGTATACATGTAATCACACATTATGTATTATTTTGCATCTAGCTTTATTATTATTTTTGTGAGATCCATCCAGGTTTTTGCATGTAGTTGCAATTCATTCATTTTCATTGTTGTGTAGTATTCCATTGTATGAATATACTACAGTTCATTTATCTATTCTATTGATGCACATTTTGGTTGTTCCAAGTTTTAGGCTATTGCAAGTCATGTGTCTGTGTACATTTTTGTACACATTTTTTAGTGAACACAGTTATGTATCTCCATGCATACATAACCTAGAAATGAGATTGCTGAGGCTTAGTGTGTGTGTGTGTTATGTATGTGTGTGTGTGTGTTCAGCCTTAGTTTTCTAACCTGATTGTACAAATTTACAATTTCACTGATAGTGTATTCTAGCAGGAGGCTTCAAACTATGACCCACATGCCTGTTTTTGTAAATAAAGTTTTATTGGAACACATTTGTGTTTGCATTTTCTATGGCTGTTTTCAGACCACCGCAGAGTTGAGTAGTCACAACAGAGACTGTATGGCCCACAAAGCTAAAAATATATGCTATCTGCTCCTTTATAGAAGAAGTTTGCTGGCCGCCCCTGTAGTAGAGTTTCAAGGGTTTCACAACCTTGCCACCACTTTTACTATCTGTGGTTTTGTGTTGGCTATTCTTGTGGGTGCTCTGGTGGATGTTTCATGATACCATGCTGTGATATTAACATGTGATTTCTTGTGGAAATCTTCATATACATTAGATTTCAGGCTTACAGGAGGGAGTTGCCATTGCTTGGTTAAACATTGACCCCAACTTGAGATTCTATACACCAGCACTCCTTCCCCCCACTCCCAAATATACTTGATTATTCTATGTGGTTTTTCTAAATGGTATACTAATAATTTACTTTTGAAGTAAGTGCTTCTCTTTGCTTCTGAATCTTAGGTTTTGGGGATTTAATGAAAAGTTTCAAAACATGCTTTAGAAAAGGGTAATTTTCAGTGTGATACAGAGTGGAAGGAAGCCAGCAAGGTGGTTGGGAAAGGTACAGACATAGAGAGGGAGCCCCCACTGCTGGGGTGGGTAGATGATAGAGGGTATTGGGAAGTGCCTGCCACAGAAAGGAAGGACCTAAAAAATATTTATCAACTAAATAATAACAAGAAAAGATGAACCAGGTGACTCTTAATACCCTTTGAGTTCTTTCATTCTATAAATTCACAGAGAAGTTTTTACATATGACTAGGCACTCTTCTCTCTTCTTTAGATATCCTCCTATGCTAAAGACCTTGTGGAAAAATAGTTACTCTTCCAATAAGAAAAATAAGTGTGGTAGATAGAATTATGTATGTCAGTTTAGACATGTTCTTAATCTGTATTCCTGTGCCTTTGAACCCATTGTCAATAGAACTCTGAAAGATGTAATTTTTAGTTAAGTGGAGGCCTCACTGAATCAGGGTGGTGGACCCTAATCCATATTACTGCAGCCTTATAATGAGAAGAAACCGGAAGCCAGAAGTTGGAGAACGCCACACGGGAAGAAGCTGGAAATCAGTAGAAACTGGAAGAGCAGAGGAAAGACATGGACATCACCATGTGACAGGAGGCAGGTACAAGCCACGGAGCCCCAGGGATTGCCAGCAGCCAGCACCAGAACACTACAGACTCCTGGAAAAAGCAAGCCTTGCCAATATCTTGACTTTGGACTTTCTTTAGCCTCAGAACTACGAGCCAATAAATTCCTGTTGTTTATATTAACCCGTTATATGGTATTTGTCACAACAGCCTGGCAGACTAAGACAATAAGCAAATCAAGGTGTCTGAATCCATGTTTAAGAAGAATGCTGGTTTGCTCACACATAAAACTCTGGAATACAGCTCAGAAAGTTCTCCCACCTCAGGATTGTTTCCAGCTGAAGTCACACTTGGCAAAACCAGATGCCTTAGAATGTAAAGAAGGCCCTTGTCCAGGGGCAGACCTCCATGTGGCTCTTTCCTCTTCCAGTCTGCATTCTGCAGTGCCTGGGAGAGGCTGGGTTGAGTCCCTTCAGGCAGAAGAATGAGATGGAAGAAAAATGAGAGCATTACCAACGGAAACGAGGGGTCAGAGAACCTGGAGCTGAGGGTAGCCAGGAGATGTGAGAAAACAAAGCATTTTATGAACACCTTAAAGTCAGGGAAACCTTTGCCCTCTGGAGAAGGAATTACTGGAAAAAAAATTCTAAGGATCTGTGAGTCTCGGAGGAATGCAAAGTGTATAAAAAATAGAGATCATTATAAAAATTTGATAATATGAAGACGGGAGTTCTCATATTCTGCAGGTAAGCATGTAGTTGGTTCCACTACTATGGGGAGCAATATGGCAGAGTCTAGTAAAGTAGAAGTGATGCCAGGCTCTTGAATCATCAGCTCCACTTCTAAATATATACTCTAGAGAAATTCTCATCCATGTGCATGAGAGTGTTCATTGCAGCATTATTTGTGATGGAAAAAAAATTGGAAATAACCTGTCAAAAGGAGAAAGGAATCATTGTGGCATAATGATTCAATCTCAAATGATAATACGATATAATCTATATATTTAAATTAAGGCAAATGCAAAGTTACATTGACAATAATTGCACACTGATTCATATTCCAATATGCTCTTTTGACTGTAAGATAAAGGGGTTAGAGCTAATTATGAATGACTGAGGGGTGATACTTCCATGGGATAATGTTTTGAATCTGAGCTTCATTGTTTTATGTGTTGTAGTAGAAAAAGAAAAAAAAAAAAGGTTCAGAACCATCACTCTAGAGTTTTATTGTTCAAACAATGACCAATTAAGAGGAAAAATTCTCATGAACTACCACTGTTTACTTATTCTAACTTTACTGAAATATAAATATAAAGCTATAAGTAAAACCCTTATGTTCAGAATGCTTATGTATATAATCCAAATAAGTTTTTGTCTATTTGTATCACATAAACATAGCTGAATGCATTGCATTTGAACATTACGTTTGTGATGATACAGGTTTCATGGCATACAGGACACTTTGGTGACCCTCAGGGAACCTCAAAAAATTAGGTCCTCTTCCTCCAGAGCAGCTGAAGCCAAGGTGGAAGAAAGACAACTAATCTGATAAGATATGCACCTATGGCAGAGAAAACAAACCGGGTTTCAAATATGGGTCTCACCCAAAAAGTCTCCAAAGTAGGCACCTCAAGTTGCAGGCCTGATATGTGATGAAACCACTTTCCAACTGGGCAGTGCTGTGGTGCTTCCAGGCAAAGGGCAGAGGGACTTATTTGATGGGTAATGATTCTCTGGTGTGTTGTTCCACTCCATTGGGACCACCTGCTACTACGTCTAGAAGCCAAAACAAATGAAGACTTTAAATATAACAATGAATACATCTCACATTGGCATTATTAATTTAATGTGGCAGATGATTTCATTTTGCTAAGAAGATCTTGAATTTATGCCACATAAAAATGAAGACTTGTGTCCAATTCCATGGTTTGATTTCAACAAAACAAATGTAGAAAATGTCTGTTTATGTAAGAATGCTATAAAAATGATATTCACAAGTGCAATATTTTTTTGCTAGTTCAAGATGATCAGAATGCATTTAACCAAAATGAATCATCCTCAAATGTCAGTGCTAATGAGGAGCACATAATTCTGCAAATCTCTGTCATTTATTTGCATATAAAGTTAGGAAGTGGCTTTTTGGGGAATCTGATAACAGCAGATTATAAGATAAATCTTATAGTAAGCAATAGCTCATTATTATGCTAACAAAATATTACAAGCACAAAAAGACAGGATCTACACAAGAAATCTCTCTGTGTATCATTCAGAATGGTTTTGGCTGCAAGTAACAGTATAAGTGACTGAAAGTTGCTTAAACAGTAAGGATGTTTATTATCTCACAGGTATTATATTAGTTATCTATTACTGTGTAACAAATTAACCACAAATTTTGTGGCTTAAAACAATACACAATTATTACCTCTCAGTTTCTGTGGGTCAGGGGTCTAGGTACAGTTTAGCTGCTTTCAGTGCTTCCGGGATTTCACAAGGCTGCAATCAAGGTGTCAGTCAGGGCTGAGTTCTCATCTGGAGACTTGACTGGAGAAGGATCTTCTTCCATGTCCACTCTGGTTATTGGCTGAGTTCTGTTTCTCAGGGACAGTTTGTCTGAGGGCCTCATTTCCTTATTGGCTGTTGGCTGCAGGCCACCCTCAGCTCCTTGCCATGTGGCCTCTCCAACATGGCCTCTTACTTCATCAAAGTGTGCAAGCTGAGAAGGCAAGAGAGAAAGTCTGTTAGCGAGACAGATGTTACAGTCATATGGAACCTAATTGCAAGAACAATATCTCCTCATCTTCGCTGTATTCTTTGATTAGAATCATGTCACCAGGCCGGCTACCCTCAAAGGGAGGGGATTATGCAAGGGCATAAAGACCAGAAAGAGTGTTGGGGAGGAGGTCCACCTTAGTCAGCATACCGAGGACTAAACCTGTAGTAGGGTCCCAGGGTTAGTTCAGGGACTCAACGACACCAAGCACCCAAATGATGCTCATCTCTCAATCCTGGGTCAGGGAGGTCTCCCTCCACATTGATGGGTGCCTACGGCACAGCCCCATGCTGTGTACAGATAGGGACACACCCAAGTGACAGAAAGAGGGCATTTCCACCTTTGTTATCTTGAAGGAAATTTTTTCCCGATTGACCCCTGTTGGACTTCCCCTCAGATTTTGTTGGTCAGGATGAGTCACTTGCCTGTATTCCCAGTACAAAGGAGGCTGGGGAGGTCAGGGCAAATATCTGGCATTTTTGCCCTTGGTGGGAAGTTGGTCTCTGCCAGAAAGGAAGAGGCAGGGGGAGCAGGAAGTAGGGAATGCTGGTGTGGAGGCTGCCAAAAGTGTCTACCAATGACTGAGGGACAGGCTCTTTTAGGTGCACATGTCTATAGTACCCATTGTCATTTGATGGCTGAATTCCTGCCTCTTTTCTCTGTTTTCCTTGCTTGATTTTTTTAAGTGTACTATGATGTCATTGTGTCTTTACTTGGCTCAAATATTATCATACAAACAAATGCAAATATAGATTTTGAAGGTGCCCAAAGTCCTCTATTATTATGATTATTTTTATCCCAATGTTTCCTACTTGAGTTAAAAGTATTAAACTAGATAGTAACACCTTATGCTCAGAACTCTTATCTGTAAACTTTTTTTTTAATTTAATAAATTTTATTTTGAAATAAATTCAATCTTACAGGAACAGTTGCAAAAAACAGTACAAACCCCATACACAGAACTCCATCATACCCCGAGCCCCCTCCCCCAATACCCCGATCCACCACCTTTAAGATCCTGTCACACCACCGTTTCTTTCCCTCCCTCTCTCCCTCCCTCCCTCTCTCCCTATCTGTCATCCATCATCTATTGCTCTGTCCTCTGAACATATGAGAGCAAGCTGCACATATCTTTGAACAAACAATATAATTCACATATACCTTTCCCATGGACAAGAACATTCTTCTATGCAATCTCATTAAGCGCAGCTAAGAAGTTCAAGAAATTCAACATTGATATAAAGCTTACATTCTATATTTCCTTTTTTTTTTCTTGTGTTCCATCTGTGTCCCTTAGAGCCTCCTCTCCTCCATCCTCAGATCCCATCCAGGATCACCCTTGGCATTTAATTGTCATCTATTTAGACTGTCTTTTTTTTTTCAATTGTGGAAACATATATATAGCCTAAATCTTCCCATTCCACCTCCTCCCTAGCATTCCATTAGTGGGATTAATCACATTTAGAATGTTGCAATGCTATCACCTTCCCACCATCCATTTCTAGAAGTTTCCCTTCACCCCAAACAGAAACCCTACTCTCATTTCTTAACTCCCCATTGCCCCTTCCCCCACTTCTCGGAACCCCTACTCTACTTTTCATCTCTATGGTCATATTCTCTGATACTTTCTTTGTGTTTACCATGGGGCTTAAATTTAACATCTTAAATCTATAACAATCTTGTTTTTCTTTGATACCAACTTAACTTCAATATGACACATAAACTATGTTCCTATACTCCATCATTCCCCCACCTTGATGTAGTTCTTGTCAAAAATTACATATTTTACATTGAGTCCAAAACCACTGATTTATCATTACAGTTTATGTATTTTAGATCCTATAGGAAGTAAATAGTGGAGTTATAAATCAAAAATATAGTAGTATTGGTATTTCTATTTACCATGTGATCTTTACCGGAAATCTTTATTTCTTCATGTAGTTTCAGTCAGTTGTTTAGTGTCCCTTCCTTTCAGCCTGCTCACCTCCCTTTAGCATTTCTTATAAGACTGATTACTGGTGATGAAGTCCCTCAGCTTTTGATTATCCGGGAATGTTTTCATCTTCCCCTCATTTTTATCCTCCAGGTGTTTGTGAATTCTCCAAGTCTCTGATGGTTATTGACTTCTATTTGTATTCCATTGTGGTCAGAGAATGTGCTTCGAACAAATTCTTTTTCTTTTTATTTTTATTTTATTCAGGCTTGTTTTTATGTCCCAGCATATGGTCCATTTTGGAGAAAGATCCGTGATCACTAGAGAAGAATGTGTGTCTCAGTGACCTGGGATGTAATATTCTATATATGTCTGTTAAAATTCTCTATAGCTCTCTCTCCTTTCTTTGTTTCTCTGTCAGTAGGGCTCTCTTTAGTATCTGAAGTAGAGCAGGTCTTTTATTAGCAAAATCTCTCAGCATTTGTTTGTCTGTGAAAAATTTAAGCTCTCTCTCAAATTTGAAGGAGAGTTTTGCTGGATAAAGTATTCTTGGTTGGAAATTTTTCTCTCAGGATTTTAAATATGTGATGCCACTGCCTTCTCGCCTCCATGGTGGCCGCTGAGTAGTCACAACTTAGTCTTATGTTGTTTCCTTTGTATGTGGTGAATTGCTTTTCTCTTGCTGCTTTCAGAACTTGCTCCTTTTCTTCAGTATTTGACAGTCTGATCAGAATATGTCTTGGAATGGGTTTATTTGGATTTATTCTATTTGGATTTCGCTGGGCATTTATGCTTTGTGTATTTATATTGTGTAGAAGGTCTGGGAAGTTTTCCCCAACAATTTCTTTGAATACTCTTTCTAGACCTTTACCCTTCTCTTCCCCTTCTGGGACACCAATGAGTCTTAAATTTGGACGTTTTATTTTATCTATCATATCCCTGAGATCCATTTCGATTTTTTTTTATTTTTTTCCCCATTCTTTCTTTCGTTCTTTCATTTTCTGTTCTGTGATCCTCAAGGAGGCTGAGTTGTTGTTCAACTTCCTCTAATCTTGTATTATGAGTATCCAGAGTCTTTTTAATTTGGCCTACAGTTTCTTTAATTTCCATAAGATCTCCTATTTTTTTTATTTACTCTTGCAATATCTTCTTTATGCTCTTCTAGGGTCTTCTTTATGTCTTTTATAGCCTGTGCCATGCTCTTCTTCATGTCCTTTATATCCTGTGCCATGCTCTCATTGCCTGTCTGTAGTTTTTTGATTAATTGTGCCAAGTACTGTGTGTCTTCTGATCTTCTGATTTGGGTGTTTGGGTTTGGGTTCTCCATATCGTCTGGTTTTATCATATGCTTTAAGATTTTGTGTTGTTTTTGGCCTGTTGGCATTTGCTTTACTTGATCTTTAAGTTGTCAGAATTGCAGCTTGGTGGCATACACTTTCTCTAACTAACCAGCAGATGGCGTCTGTGAGTCACCTAGTCCCCTCAAGTCAGTTCTCCCCAACTTTGTCTTTGTGGTGTGTGGGGATCTGATTCTTGTGGGTCCAATTGGTGCACTTAATTTGGGTGTGTTGTTGGTGCTGTCCGCCCTGAATGAGGGGCATGTGTCTGAGTGGTTAAGGAGGAAGGGCAGCTTTAATAATCAAACGTCCCAGGTGTTCCTGGAGATTTAAGGCTGTTCTCTGCTGCTGGCCCAAAAGTCCTTGGTATTGGCGTAGGTTCCCTGGGATTTCCAAGTGGTTCCCCCTTCCCTGCTGTGCTCTTCCAGTACCTCTGCTGAGGGAGGAAGGGCTGTGCCACGTCACAAGTGCGCGCCGGCCTCCAGGGAAGCCCTGGGACACTGGGCCATGCAGGGGCATTCCCAGCCTGCTTCAAAGATGGTTGAATGGGACACGTTAACTTCCCCCTTTCCACACAGCTCCGCCCTGCCAGCTCCGGGACAATCAGCTGTGGGTGTATTAAAGGCCAGTGTCCACGGCCGATATTGTGGCGTGTGTGTGGTGCTGTGGGAAAGACTCCCTGTCACACTGGGTTTCTTGGCGCAGCTCTGTGCTGTGGGTTCGGCCCTGGGCAGGAGTGCCCCCGCCTGCTGGGGAGATGGCTGCAAGTCATGCATTTTTTTTCTCCTTTTGGCTTCCCTTTGCTCCCCTGGGCCCGAGACAATCAGCAATGGGTGTGGGAAGGGGTATCCTCCACGCCAGACACCGAGGCGTTAGCCCAGCCCGCTCCCGTCATATCTGCAGCTGCTCCCAGGAAGAACTAGTCCATCTCCAAATGCCAACTCACCATTTCCCCACACCGCAGCATGGCTGAGGGACTTTCAGCCGACTCACTCACTCGTTTCAGAATGCAGACTCCTGGTTTCACCAAATGCACAGTCCCTGTAGATTTAGCATACCTTGTCTTGCTGGTGCTACTCTGGAAGTGGTGTTCTGGGTCACTTTCTTGTTTTTATCTAGTATTTTTCATGGAGGTGTTTTTTTGTCCTGTCTCACCTAGCCGCCATCTTAGGTTCTCCTGTCCTATAAACTTTTTAATTGTCTATTATTTTTTTTACTTCATCGTACAAAAATGCTTGGCTCTTTAATGGGCCATTAAATTCCAATTCTCTAAGCCATTTCTTTGAACACTCAAAGGTAATCATTAAAATAAAAATGGGATATAGATTGAGCCATTGATCAACCCTCAGCTCCTACTTCTTCAGCAAAAGTCCCCAGCTAGATATGTGAAGGGTGGGTTGATTACACATCACACGAAGTGAAGGGGCAGCCTCAGCCCTCTGTGTAATCAGAGCAGGGGGCTGTGACCTTAAGCTCTGAGGCTTCCAGAACACCTGGCGAGTCCCTCAAAGCCTGGTGACCATCTCCCACAGGGGGCCTACTACCAGCCAAACTAGCTGACTGCCAGGGGTCTGTAAGTATCCACACCTTTTGGCGGCCACTTTGCACAGTTTGTACTTATAGAATTTATTTTCACACCTGCAGTGGCTCATTCGCATCTCTCACCCCATAATTTGGTATTGGTGGTCTGACCTCAGGTGAATAAGCCTCTATTTATCCCTTTCGGATGGAGTCTCATTTATGAGGTCCATTTGCCTTGACCTTCTGAGTCCTGCTGCTATAATCTCCCTTAATTACTGTAAAGCTCAGCATTGTGTCAACTACTAGTTGGTTAGGCATGTTCAAGCATATTAACTGACTGAGCCGATACACAGTTACATACCAAGAGGTCTGACCGTTTTGTGAGCTTTAAAAGAAAGCCACATTAGAGGGAAAGCAGTGCCTTTCAGTCATTCATTTAATGCCATTGTCTCAACTAGGGGCCGGAGGATGGATGTGCACACCAGAGGACACATGGCAATGTCTGGTAACATTTTTGGTTGTCTGCTCCTAGTGTCATCTAGTGGATAGAGGCTTAAGATGCTGCTAAACATTCTACAATGCACAGAGCCGTCCCCTTGCAACAAAAAAATTGTTTGGCCTCAAATGTCGATAATGCTGAGGTTGAGAACCATTGATTTAATTTAAGAAATGACATCCAATTTTTTATGGGAAATACTGTACAACCTCTGGCCAATTTGATGTACATTGCCAAGAAATATTTTATGTTTGAACGTAGACCCTGCTTTTGCCATTTTCCTCACATCATCATCTCAGTTCTCTATTGAGCAATTCTTTTTGCTATTACATCTGGACCCCATAGCTGATCCCTCTCCAACTTGTCTGGGGCCCAGATGCCCTCAGGAACCTGGCCCTATTCTCCACGCCCCCACATCATTAGAAGTGGAGAACACAATGCAGTCATACCAAGGAATAGTTAGGTAAGGAATTTGCCACCACTGGACGCTTGCCACCACTCTTGCTAGACTCTGAATGCTACTGTCAGGACCGTAAATAATCTCTGATTGCCCATGAACTTGAGTCACTCTCTACAGATTCAAAGTGCTGGCCAGGAGCATCTGATTGTCTGGGCCGAGTTCACAGGACTCAACTGAGCTTTTGGGATGAGTTGCTGACCAGGGATCATGCATTACCCTTTTAATCCACTCAACAATTCTCAACACCCATCTCCATGTTGATTCCCCAGAAATAACCACTGTTAAGTCTGTTAAATAGCCTTGCAGGCACACTCAATGCATATACAGACACGTACTGTATATGACATTTTTTATATTACAATGTTAGGATTGGCTAAGCTTCCATAAGTGACCCCCATAATTCAGTGGCTGAACAAAGAGATTTATTTCTCCATCGCATCATGGCTTGATATGTGTGGTCCAGGTTGGTGGGCAGTTCTGCTCCAAGCCATCAGTCAGGGACCCAGAATGACTGTGGCTCTGTCATCTTCAACATTTGGTTCCCAAGGTCACCCTGATGGCCACCATTCTATCCAGTGGGAAAGAGTAAAAGACAGCACGGAGAAGATGCACCCTCTGACTTAAGGGACAGGCTTGGGGAGAACTTCGATGCAAGGTCATACCTCACTATAGGAAGGGCTGGGAATCATAGTGTCGCTGGGCAGCCATATGCCTAGCTACAATTCCATTATATGCAAGAAATGGAGACCAAATTTTGGTGGAGAGCTACCTGATGTCTAGTACTGTCTCCTGTTCTGTCTGTGTCTCCTCTCTCAACATAAATGGGACCAAATTATGCAAAAATTTTCTTTAACCTTGGACATTTTCCATGTTAGTACATATAGAGATGCCTACTTTTTCAACAATTATATTAGCTTGAATGCATGGATTATGTATTCTTTACTCTCATGAGCCAAGTGTATAATTTTTCCCCTTCAAGTGGTGTTTTTGAGCCCTTCCACCTGTTTAATTGTTGAGTAAATGCTCAGCCCATATAGGAGTTGGTCAATATATGTTACTGCTTTTGTATGACTGGCTGGGGTTTCTTTTTTTTAGCCACTCTTTTCTAGTATAGAAATTTGCATTCTGATGTAGAATCTTTGGTTTGTAATTTGCTCAAACTGTATATTAAGGAATTGTTGATTTGTTCTGTTTATAATTGCACAGTTAAGTAACAAGGGTAGTTAAGATGATACATTGCACATTTGTGTTCGATTTTCCAAGAACTGGAGACAAGTCTAAATTCCTCTGAAGCCTGTAGCTGGCTTGTTTTTACACTGTTGACATTCCTCAGAAGAGGCAGCATGAGTGCGTGAAGAATAATGCGATGCCCATTTCAGTTCTGACCTATTGGCTGCTTCATTCCCACTTTTCACTGTTCATCTTTAGCATTACAGTTTCAACATTAAATATTCTTCTTTTAGAAAAACTGACATGGTCTTTGAATGATCTCCTAATGTTGATAGATTGAGTGGGTCATATTGTCCACAATGAAGTCAAATTTGAGTTTAAGTAAAACAATTTTGGTATGATTTCCTCTCACCTCCCACTCACTCTTTCAAAAGCAACAAGAAAATGGAAAAAAAAGTTGGTAATAATTGAAGTGTTTCTGGGCTTGGGTCTTCCAATGACTGTAGATAGCCATAAATGACAAACAGAGGCAGATCTGGAAATCCCTTGCCATCTGAAACAGCACCACCATCTGTGGCGCCTTGTTACTAATTTTTGTTTTAGTTTTCTATTGCTGCATTACAAATGACCACAAACTTGGAGACGTAAAGCAGCACACATTTATTACTTCACAGCTTCCGTGGGTTAGGAGTCCAGGCACGGTTGAGCTGGGTGCCCTCCTGGGTCTCACAGGGCTGCAGTGGAGGTGTCGGCCGAGCTCTAGTCCTTCCTGGGGCCCGGGGTCCTTTTCCGAACCCATGCATTTGTTAGTGGAACTCAGTTCCCTGCTTTGAAGGATTGAGGTCCCTGTTTCTTGGCTGGCTATCAGCTGGGAACTGCTCTCAGCTACCAGCATCCACCCTCATTCCTTGTCATATTACCCTCTCACAATGTGGCAGCCGACTTCTTCAGAGCTAGCAAGAGAGAGGCTCTTGCTGCAGTCTGCTGAGACGGTTCTTGTATAATGGAACCTAACCACGGGAGTGGCTGTCACAGCACCTTGCCACATTCATTCAGTTAGAAGCAAGCCACAGGTTCCACCCACACTCGGGTGGGGATGGGGGTGGGGATTACACAAGGAGGGGTCACCTGCAGATGTGTCTACCACACTGCTTTTCTGGTTGAACCCGTGGTCTTCTTTCCACTTTACCTGCACTGCCCCTCTGACACCTGTCTGGTGCCTGATTTCAAACCCTCCGTCCAATCTACACATTCTCTGGGCTCCCATCTGCTTCCTGGATTCCCAACACCTCCCCAAAAATGCATCCCTCTACCTGTCTCCAGGGTCTTCTGTTCTCTATGGTGAAGACATTTGTCCCTTGACCCCACTAACCACCCTGCTTTGAGTTTTCAGATGCCACATGGGTAAAATGAAATGGATGCCATTCTAGTGAATACCTCCTCTTTCTGACTTTTCTACTCATCTCAATGGTGTGATCATTTTTCAAGTCACCTGGGTTCAAAACTGGAGAATCATCTTGGACTCCTCTAAATCAGGAGTTGGGAAACGATGGTCCAAGAGCCAAGTCTGACCCATGTAACTGCTTTTGTAAATAAAGTTATATTGGAACACAGCCATGCCCTTTTTTTTTTTTTTTTTTTTTTTTTTACAAATTGTCTCTGGCTGCTTTTGCACTACAATGGCAGCATTGAGGAATTGTGGCAGAGACTATCTCACCCACGAAGATGAAAATATTGACTGGCCCATTACAGAACACATTTGCCGAACCATGCTCTAGACTAAAGAGGACCAATTTTGCTTCCTTTTCATTTAAAATTCCGATAGCATCTACACCATACATTCTGTTCCTTCCTTCTGCCGTTGCTCACCTTAGTTGACCCTCTTGCTATCATCCACTTAGGTTGACTCAGCCAGCTCCTCACTGGACCCCAGCAGCTAATACGAGTTCCTCTCCTTTGAAGCTTTTGGTGAATCTCCATTGTGTGAGCATTAAGACCCTTCTCTGTCTGATTCCAAATTCTCTTTTCTCCCTCTTTCCCTACTGCTCTTCAGTAGGAATCACCTTCTGTGGGCAGGCTGACAGCAAGCTCTGGCTCAAAGAGTCATTTAACACTTCTCTTAAATTTCCCCATATGGTCCCTGGATTGCCTACAGGCTATAACATCATTGTACTCAGGAACTGTGTCAGACACTTGGCATCCAATAAAGTACTTAGCATGGGGTTGAGTTGGACAAAGAGTTAGCATTGAAGCTATGGACAGTTGATAGGTCTATGTGACAAATTGCTTTACTATTTAAAAAGCGGTGTCTTTGCCTTTTTAAGAAGTATTATTTTTAATGGTGGTGATTTTTTAAAAGTTATTTTAAGTAAATTCAAACTTACAAAAGATGGCAAAGGGTAGTACAAATAACTTTATCCCTAAACCACTTCAGAGTAAGTTGCCAACTTCATGCCCAGCACACCTAATACTTTGGTGTGTAATTACTACAGTGACAGCAATGCAACCATCAAATCAGAAAATTAACTTTTGTGCATTACTACCATTTGATCCTATGCAAGTTTCAAAATAATCTCCTTTGTATCAAAAATATCCAGTCCAGGATCATGAGTTGGATTTAGTTGTGATGTCTCTTTAGTCTCTTTCAATCTGGAACACTTCTTTAGACTTCCTTTGACTTGCAAGTTCTTGACACTTTTGAAATGTACAAGCCAGCTTGTTTTGATGGATGTCCCTAAATTTGAGTTTGTCTGATGTTTCCTCATGATTAGGTTCAAGTTATGTGTTTTTGTCAGGAATGTTCCATTTGAGAACGTGTAAATATCATACACCATTCCTCATCCAACTTTCACCCATCAGTTTTAGCATCCACTGATGTTTCTTGGCTAAATTAATTATTAATGTGATAGTTGCCAGATGATAATTTTCTACTTCCATTATGCCTTCTATAGTTATCATTTGGCATTTCACCACGGGGAAAAGCTTTCTATCCTTCCCATTTGTTTATTTATATCACTCTGGATTCCTGTTTTATGTAATGGATTATAGTCCGTTACTTTCATATATTTTGATACTTTAATTGTCCTGAATTTAGCCATTGGGATAGGGTTTCCAGATAAGATACAAGACACCTAGCTAAACTTGAGTGTCAGACCAACAAATACTGCATGGAGATACTTAAACTTGATGTTGCATAGACATACTGATACCTAAATTATTCATTGTTTATCTGAAATTCAAATTCAACTGGGCATCCTGTATTTTTATTTTCCTAATGTGGCAGCCCTACAGTGGGAGCCACAAGATGTTTTCTGGGTCCTTTTGATATCTCCCCATCATTTGAGCTCTTCTTTGCTTTCTGGCCCAACAAGATATTCCAGGATCATATTGTACTTTTCCTGCCTCAGCCCCTGGAATCAACCATTTCCCCAAGGAGTCCTGGTTCTGTCTCATGGAAAATGGTATTTAGAAACCAAGATCTGGACACAAAGTATACTTGTTGCTATTGGGGTGTCACAACTCTTAGGCTTTCTCAGTGGACAGATCCAGGGAGATACATTTATGTATTTATAGATACATATACACACACATACTTACATCTGCATATATATTTAATTCTATATCTATCTCTCTATATATTGAAAAACCTGAGTTCACACCAATACTTCCAATTCCACACATATAATTCAAGTTTTTCCCTTTCCACTTCTCTTCAGTGAGAAATTTGGCTCCTGCCATCATCAGTATAATCTAGTGGATTTCCAAACCTCCCATTGTCACCACCAGCCACTATATGGATGCCTTTCTACCTTCCTTTGAGCTCTGACATCCCATGCTGGGCTGCTTCTCACTGCCTTGACCTCCAAAACCCCATGCCAAGCCGCCACCACCACCTGTCCCCCCATGTGGTGTGTGGGCAGCCCCTTCACCTTGTTCAGGCTTCGCTAACCCATGCCAGGCCACCCCATTGCCCCCCTGTGTGGATGTCCTCTTTATGCCATTCACTCTCTGACCCTCTGCACCCTGAGCAAATGCCTGCCTCACCCTAACTGGGCTCTGATTCACTGTGCTGGGTCACCACCCCTGCCCCAGCCCATGCAGATATGTACCCTGCACAGCCCCACCAAATGGTTCTTGGATTGAATTATTCAATAAAGGAAGGAAAGGAAGAGGGAGGGAAGCTCTTCATGTATTTCTCATCATGTGACATGATAATGGTTTTCTTTTCATAGTCTGTTTCCCCCTCTTAATATGACTCACTCACTAGTATATTACCAAGACCTGGCTGTAGTGCCTGCTCTGTAACAGGTGCTCAGAGAGGATCCAGTGAAGGCATCAGTGAGTGAATGAATGAACAGATGAATACATGGACACTAAAAGTCTGCCCCTTCCACCCAAAAATAAATCTTAACACCCTAAAAAGAGTTCCTTTCTTTTGGCCCTTGAACTCATTTGACTTCTGATGTAGGATTCACCCATAGTAACCCAATATTGTTTTCCATTTCCCGCCTGACCTAGTGTTAGGTCTGGGGAAGTTTATTTTCAGGTCACCGTAACCCAGACTTTTTTCTTGCAAGAGAATGGCCTAAACGTCATCTGTCCTTATTAGGAGGGGGCTCCTGTGTTTGTGCTGGGCTCGCATTTCATGACTCCCAAGCTTGTCCCCACTTGCAGCCCCTGTGCAGACTTAATAGTATACCTAGTGGTGATTTCTATATGTTGAGATCAAAATAAACTGCTGCTTCTGACTCAGAATCAAAATGTTATCAAATAAGGTATCTGCCTTGTAAAGCTACGAGGGGACCACTTTCTGTGATTGGTGTGAACGAGTTGGAGAGAAAGGGCCGGGAGGTCCCCAGAGGACCCTGGGGTCAGGAGGCAGGGTTCTAGCTTAGAATCTTGAGGGCAACCCCTTCCTCTTGAACCTGCAAATTAGGGAGGTATAGCCCCTGGGCTTCCCCTACCAAGTCATCATAAAGCAAATAGACAATCTGTGTGAACTAGCATTGTAATTTATGCAATTCTATTTTCATTTACTCTTTATTATAACCAATTCCAAAAAAAGAGTCACACGAAACTATTACAAACTGCTATGCCGGTGCAAAATTTCTTTTACTTACGTGTGTGGAAGAGAGACAAACCAGCAGAGGGACTTTTAAAATGATGTTTATTTCACTCTTAAGAACTGCTGCAGGGGTTGAGAAGAGAAGCTATCTAACATCAGTTAGGCTCAGAATATTTTTGGAAGTTAAATGGCATTTCCTACAATTTTCAAGTGTTCACCTTTCAAAGCACCTTGTATGCATTCTGGAAGGGTACCTTCTTCTCTTCCCCTTCTCTTCTAAGACCCTTTCCCTGATAAATCCTCATTCATCCCTTAAGACCAGATATGTTGAAACTTTCAACAGCTCTCCAATGAGTTTATTCGAATGGTTTTTGTGCACTGATACTATGTATTTATATTCTGTCTCCACCCAGGGCCCTGAATTCCAGGCAGAGGCGAATGTTGCATTTCATTTTCTTTTCTAGTATTTATGTTAAGGATCTCAAATGTGAGAATTGAGCCAATTACCCCTGGGTGCTGTGTTAGGTATCTTTTCCTTCTCAGTAACCTGCATTCAGTGTCATTTAGCACAAGGGTGCAAAGAGCAGGGCACTTGGACTTCGGCACACCTGGGTGGAATCCCCGCTCCCAGTTTAGCTGTGTGACTTGAGACTTCTTATATAACCTTTCTGATCTTCTGTTATCTCAAATGTAAAATAGGAATAAGAGCTGCTATTTACTAGTTTTTTTATTTTTTATTTTTGAATGTTAAATATAATGTTGCAAATTAAATGCTGAACAGAGTATCTATGGCAGGAAGCAGCCAGTACATTTCAGCTCTCATCTTTTTCTTCAGAGATTGGTCTCAAGAGATCCTCCATAAAGAAGAGATCCAGGAAGTTTTTTGGAATTCTAATCAAGTGTACCACTTGTGGGTTCTGTTTCTTTTCTCTATTTTTTTCTCTTCTCTCTTCCTTTTTCTTTTCTCTTTTCTTCTCTCTCTTTCTCTTTTTTTCCTGTCTCTGAACCCAGCTGTTGCACACCTCAGGATTCACTTCGATGCCAACATCTTTTTCAAAGGAAACCTGTTTCCAGTCCAGGCACACGGACTTCTAGGAGACGGCCCAAACACTATCGAATAACAGAGCATTAAGCTTCTTTGCAGATAAGGCTGGAATACTTCATTCTCCAAGGTTTTTCAACTTAAGGGAAATGGAACCAGGCACTTTATATATATCACTTCAAGTCATCCTCATAGCAGTCCTGGCACGGTGGGGATCATTATTCCTATTTCACAGATAACGGAATTGAATCCAGTGTCACTCTGAGAGTTCCATCGTCACAGGATGAGTCCCTCTGCTGTTCTCCTCCCTGCTGGCTTTGTTTGCTCCCACTGCAGATGTCTTTCTCTCTCTAGTCATGGGAGATGGTCACTGGCCACCAGAACCATCCACCGTTACAGCTTGTGGTCCGAAATGAAGCGGAACCCTCCCCCTTACAGCATCTAAGTTTCTTACCCAATTTCATGTGTGGGCTATGATTGACCTTTGTCTCAAGATGTTTTCCTCGGAAAGCAAAAGAGTACTTGGCAGTAGCTTAAGCAAAAAGAAGACATTTGATTATCTCACAGAGCTAGAGGACTGGAGGTAGGGAGCTCCTGGGTTGATTCCACGGTTCAGGGATGTCAAGGTGCATGGGCAGCATGTTGTGAGCCTCTTGAGTTTTGGTTCATGGGTGCAGATGGTTGTTGCTGCCCCAAAAATCATTTCTTCACTTCCATGTCCTAAGGAGGAAGGTAGGATAGAAAAAGCACCCTTCTCTCTGCTACACTCTTACTTTTTGGAGTAGAAGATCTCTATGTTTTAAAGTCCCCATTGGACTTTTCTTTATATCCCATTGGCCAGATGTGGGTCATGCATCCACCCAGAGACCCATCACTGGCCTGGAGAGATGGGGCCACCGTGAGTGGCTTGGAGCAAACACGACTCAGCCCCTGAGGCCACGGGAGGGGACAGCTTTCCCTGAGGTCAAGGCTCCTCTGCCTAAACACCTCAAGAGTTCTGCACCCTGGCCAGGAGGGGCTGTACCTGCAGGTGGTGGTTGGTAAAGAGACAGTCAGTACCTACCACAGCCTGTGTGGGTCCCATGTCCGTCCCTCAGGCCTGATGAGGACAGGCAGATAAGTTCTGCCTTGGTGGAGACTTTGAGAATAGGATTAATCAGCAAATTTTCCCAGAAAAAATCACAGGGAAAGTGAGTTGAAGAAGGGAAGGGTGCAGGGTCTAGCAAGGTCTCCCAGAGGGTAACTTAGGCTCAATCCTACCCAGGAGCCCTGGGGATGGTGGAGCTCACACTCAGTTCTCTTCTGGTCATGCTTGCCCCCACCCAAGGGAGGGGGAAGGGGATGTCAATTTTCAGGCCCTTCTGCCTTTCCACCTGTGCAGGCTAGGAGGGTTCTGGAAGCCTGAGGACAGTCCTTCAAGCAGGAGATACAGTGCTGGCTGGAGTAAGAGCATTTCAGAGCCTCTGGGCCCAACACTGGGGAAGGGATCAGAGGGAATCAAAGCAGATGGTGCTTACTCCAGGGTCCATGGGAGTCCACACTGGCATCAGGTCTGCACCCCAGAGCTGGGGAGGAGGTGTGCAGTGCTTGGTGATCGCCAAGCAATCCAGGACAATCTGGGTGTGAAGGCGGCTGCCCCAGTGGAAGGGCGAGTATCAAGATGGCACCATCTTGGGACGTCCATTTGTCAGTACTCTGCACATTGCCCCAACTTGTTGGGGTGCATCCAGAGGAGGTCTGACCCAGAACAGGAATGTTGGCCATGCAGGTGCCATGTGGAGTCTGCAGGTTTCTCAGCTGTCAATCCAGCTGCTGCTGGAGTATCCCAGCTGGCAGTGATGACTTCCAATGCCACTGCTCTCTTTCCGATTTAGACTCCTCTGACCTCTTGAGTTTAGGACGGGGCTCCTCAACCCTAGCACTGTTGGTATCTGGAGCTGGATCATTCTCTGTCGTGTGGGCTGTCCTGTGCACTGCGGGGCATTGGGCAGCATTCCTGGTCTCTACCCACTAGATGCTGCTACCACCCACTCCCACATGGTTGTGACAAATGTCCTCAAGACACTGTCAAAAAATTTCTCCCATTGAGAGCCACTGGCTTAACAGACTGGCCTCCTGGCTCTCCAGCTTCCAGGTTTTCACCCACTCATCTGGAGGAGAGGTCCTCTACTGCCACTATTTCCCAGCCTGCCCCTTGGGTTTCCAGCTGGTAGAACTCTAGGAACTGGGTGGAAGTTTGTCAGATGTAGTACGATGACTCTCTTGTTCTTTTTTTTTTTTTAATTTTATTTTGAAATAAATTCAAACTTACAGGAACAGTTGCAAAAACAATACAAAACCCATACACAGAACTCCAGCATACCCCGACCCCCCTCCCCCGATACCCCGATCCACCAACTTTAACATCCTGTCACACCACCATTTCTTTCTTTCCCTCCCTCCCTCCCTCCCTATCTATCATCCATCATCTATTGCTCTGTCTTCTGAACATATGAGAGCCAGTTGCACACATCCTTGAAAAAACACTATAATTCACATATACAATTCCCATGAACAAGAACATTATTTTATGCAATCCCATTAAATGCAGCTAAGAAGTTCAAGAAATTCAACATTGATACAAAGCCTACATTCTATATTTCCTTTTTTTTTCTTTTTTTTTTCTTATGTCTCAACTGTGTCCCTTTGAGCCTCCTGTCTTCTGTCCTCAGATCCCATCCAGGATCATCCTTGGCATTTAATTGTCATTGCCTATTTAGACTGTCTTTTCTTTTTTTTTTTTTTCAATTGTGGAAACATATATACAGCCTAAATCTTCCCATTCCAACCCCTCCCTAGCATTCCATTAGTGGGATTAATCACATTTAGAATGTTGTAATGCTATCACCTTCCCACCATCCATTACTGGAAATTTCCCTTCACCCCAAACAGCAACCCTACACTCATTTCTTAACTCCCCATTGCCCCTTCCCCCACTTCTTGTAACCCATACTCTACTTTTCATCTCTATGGTCATATTCTCTGATAATTTCTTTGTGTTTACTGTGGGGCTTAAATTTAACCTCTTAAATCTATAACAATCTTGTTTTTCTTTGATACCAACTTAACTTCAATAGGACACGTAAACTATGTTCCTATACTCCTCCATTCCCCCACCTTTATGTAGCTCTTGTCAAAAATTACATATTTTACATTGAGACCAAAACCACTGATTTGTCATTAGAGTTTATGTATTTTATATCCTGTAGAAAGTAAATAGTGGAGTTAGAAATCAAAAATTATTGACCTCTATTTGTATTCCATTGTAGTCAGAGAATGTGCTTTGAATATATTCAATTGTTTTTTTTTTAAATTTATTGAGGCTTGTTTTATGTCCCAGCATATGGTCTATTCTGGAGAAAGATCCGTGATCACTAGAGAAAAATATGTGTCCTGGTGATCTGGGATGTAATGTTCTATATATGTCTGTTAAATTTTTCTATGTCTCTCTCTCCTTTCATTATTTCTCTGTCGGTAGGGTCCCCTTTAGTATCTGAAGTAGGGCAGGTCTTTATTAGCAAAATCTCTCAACATTTGTTTGTCTGTGAAAAATTTAAGCTCTCCCTCAAATTTGAAGGAGAGTTTTGCTGGATAAAGTATTCTTGGTTGGAAATTTTTCCCTCTCAGAATTTTAAATATGTGATGCCACTGCCTTCTTGCCTCCATGGTGGCCGCTGAGTAGTCACAACTTAGTCTTATGTTGTTCCTTTGTATGTGGTGAATTGCTTTTCTCTTGCTGCTTTCAGAACTTGCTCCTTCTCTTCAGTATTTGACAGTCTGATCAGAATATGTCTCGGAATGGGTTTATTTGGATTTATTCTATTTGGAGTTCGCTGGGCATTTATACTTTGTGTATTTATATTGTGTAGAAGATTTGGGAAGTTTTCCCCAACAATTTCTTTGAATATTCTTTCTAGACCTTTACCCTTCTCTTCCCCTTCTGGGACACCAATGAGTCTTAAATTTGGACGTTTTATTTTATCTATCATATCCCTGAGATCCGCTTTGATTTTTTTGATTTTTTTTCCCCATTCTTTCTTTTGTTCTTTCATTTTCCATTCTGTGGTCATCGAGGACGCTGAGTCATTGTTCAGCTTCCTCTAATCTTGTATTATGAGTATCCAGAGTCTTTTTAATTTGGCCTACAGTTTCTTTTATTTCCATAAGATCTTCTATTTTTTTATTTACTCTTGCAATTTCTTCTTTATGCTCTTCTAGGGTCTTCTTTATGTCCTTTATATCCTGTGCCATGCTCTTCTTCATGTCCTTTATGTCCTGTGCCATGCTCTCGTTGTTTGATTTTAGGTCTTTGATTAATTGTGCCAAGTACTGTGTCTCTTCTGATCTTTTGATTTGGGTGTTTAGGTTTGGGTTCTCCATATCATCTGGTTTTATCATATGCTTTAAGATTTTCTGTTGTTTTTGGCCTCTAGGCATTTGCTTTACTTGATAGGGTTCTTTCTTGATATAAAAAATACCGATCTCTAATTTGTCAGATCTACACTTGGTGGCGTATACTTTAACTAGCCAGCAGATGGCGTCCGCGAGTCACCTATTCCCCTCAAGTCAGTTCTCCCCGACTTTGTCTTTGCGGTGTGTGGGGATCTGATTCTTGTGGGGTTCAATTGGTGCACTAAGTTTGGGTGTGTTGTTGGTGCTGTCCGCCCTGAACGTGGGGCGTGTATCTGGGTGGTTAGGGAGGCAGGGCAGCTTTAATAATCAAACCTCCCAGGTGTTCCCAGAGATTTAAGGCTGTTACAAGAGTCTAAGCCTTCATTTCAGTCTTGCCACAGATTGTCTCTGCCGCTGACCCACAAGTCCTTGGTATTGGCCTAGGGTCCCTGGGATTTCCGAGTGGAACCCCTTTCCCAGCTGTGCTCTTCCAGGACCTCTGCTGAGGGAAGGCTGTGCCATGTCACAAGTGCACGCCGGCCTCCAGGGAAGCCCTGGGCCACTGGGCCATGCAGGGGCGTTCCCAGTCTGCTTTAAAGATGGTTGAATGGGGCTTGTTAATTTCCCCCTTTTTGCACAGCTCCGCCTTCCCAGCTCTGGGACAATTAGCTGTGGGTGCACTAAAGGCCACTGTCCACGCCAATATTGTGGCGTGTGCACGGTGCTGTGGGAAACACTCTTGGCGCGGCTCTGGGCTATGGTTCTGTCCCTGGGCAGGAGTGTCTCCAGCCCACCGGGGAGATGTCTGCAAGGGGCGCCATTTCTTTCACCTTTTGGCTCCCCTCTGTCTCCCTGGCCCTGAGACAATCAGCAGCAGGTGTGGGGAGGGCTATCCTCCACACCAGACACCGAGGCGTTGGCTACATGCTGCCTCTGCGGTGCTTCACTGCGTGGTTCTCACTGCCATATCTGCAGCCGCTCCTGGGTTTTTTTTTTTTTTAAAAGAACTAGTCCATCTCTAAATGCCAACCCACAGTTTCCCCACACCGCAGTGCGGCCGTGGGACTTTCAGCTGGCTTACTCAGTTGTTTCAGAACACAGACTCCCAGTTTCACCAAATGCACGGTCCCTGTGGATTTAGCAGACCTTGTCCGGCTGGTGCATCGCTGGAACTGGTGTTCTGGGTGACTTTCTGGTTTTTATCTAGTATTTTTTCGCATAGGTGGTTTTTTTGCCCTGTCTCACCTAGCTGCCATCTTAGGTTCTCCCTCTCTCTTGTTCTTTATTAGTGAGTTCATTTGGCATTTGTGTCTTATCTCCCCTGTGCTGGAGGAGTGAGAAGGGCTGTGGCTGTATTCAGGATCTCCTCTCCCCTCTCACACTTACCTGGCATTACCCAAGCCAAGGCTTTCTTCACTTGGAATTAAGGTTGCCAGATTTAGCAAATAAAAGTACAATATACCCACTTAAATTTGAATTTCAGAAAGCAATGACTACTTTTTAGTATAAGTATATCCCATGCAATATTTGGGACCTACTTATACTGCAACATTATTTGCTGTTTATCTGAAATTCATATTTAACTGGGAGTTCTGTATTTCATCTGGCAACAGATTTGGAATGATTCTTTTTCAGGGACCTCACTCCAGAAATGCCCATTATTGCTGACTTCCATGTGCTCAGTTTAGCCTTCCATCATGGAATCCCCACTCTGTTGGCTGAATAGCTTCTACTCCACTAAGCCTCACAACTTAGACCATTTCCACTCAACAGGACTTTAAACATTGCCGGTCACTTCCATACTCCTTTGTCCCTTCCTTTCTTAAATTTTTATGCTCTTCTGCAAACTCATCAGATAAATTTGGACATTTAAGTTCTGAAGAAATTGCGTGTGTGCATGCATGTGAAAAAAAAATGATTGCCCTTCTTAGTAGAAGCCCATGGGAATGGAACAAATGAATAACACAGCCATGAAGGACCCTGGGAAGGAATTCGCCAGCATTCCACAGTAGCCCCTGTTCTGAAAGCTTCCAGGCTGCACAACCACAAAAATAGAGGCAGAGGAAAAATTTTCTGTAACTAATAATGCTCCAGGAAACATCCTACTAGCTTGTATTTTTGAAGACCACTATGAAGTTAACCTTTGATACATCATACATTCTTTAAGATGATTTTTATAAAAGGTTTTGGTTAATAATTCCATCGTGGCCTAAAAAGCATCTGACTTTTATGTGATATGAACAGTACAAAGCAAAAAAAAAAAATTATTTTCCTTTTCATCTTCTTTAGCTTTGCTAACCTTGGGTTAGAAAGAATAATGGTGTGCTTCTGATGGCTAAGAAAACTACAACTAAGGGCAAAGATGTGGTAGGCAGCATCAGAGGAATCAAATTCATTTAAAGACTCAACTCACATGGCTGTATATTTAGTGGCCCAGTGGAAATTGGGCTTAGATTATAATTAATGAGTATGTTGCAGCATTCTTTCTGGGTGTCTTGGTTCATTCAACTACAAAGATTGACAGATAAAAGAAGCTAACATGATAAACTTCTGATTAATTAAACATTACTTTTGTTAAAAACCACTTTATTGAGATACCATTCATAAACCATACAACTCACCCATTTAAAATATAGAATTCAGTGCTTTCTAATATATTCACTGAGTTGTACAACCATCACCAGAGTCATTTAGAACACTGTCATCATACTTAAACCTGTGGAACATCATCCTGATCAAGACGGTAGAGAGACATGCTTCAGGGCTCTGTCCCCCACCCCCCACCCCATAAGCTTTGGGAACTGGAAGAAACATGTTTCTTAAAGCTCCAGAAAACAGTTAAAGGACTATAGTAACCCGGCAAGTGCTGATTGAAGACAAAGGCCACTTAAAAGCCATACAATCGTGGGGTGCCCTGGCTGTCCCCTCCCCCACCCCTCACCAGCTCAGTGCAGAGCTGGCCCATGCTCCCAGTGTGGATCCCCAGTCCCCATTCCAGAGAGAGCAGAGTAACCCTCATGCACATACTGGGAGCATGTATGTCTGGCCCCATCTGTGTGGTGGTGGCCTGATGGACTTGCCATCCCCAAACTGTGCATAGAAGACAGTTCACAGAGCTGTCCTACCAAATGCTATGGGAGAGCAGTCAAGTGGATTCCTGAGGCAAGGGATTGCTGACTGCAGGACATACAGTGCAGTGAGCTGAACCATGAGGAAACTGCTTCCTAGGGAAGAGGCATTTGTAACAGTGTGAACAAGGGAATTTCTAGGGCCAAATGTGCATGCCCAAGAAAAGATGCATGTACAGAAAGGATCAGGGAGGCCCCTATGCTTTGGTCTGGAGCTGTTCTCTAAATTCATTGTATGGATTAGCTCAGAAGGAGAGCACACACATTGGTCAATCTGCAAAGACTGGGAAAGATGTTTTCTTTTTTTTCCTTTTTTTTTTGTTAGCTCCTGGAATTCAAAGAAAGCTCTTTAAAACACTAGCTGGATACAAGCTTATGGAACAGGCACCTTACAGTCTAAATTCCAGCAATAACACATTAAAATATTAAAATGTTCCGGTTTCAACAAAAGATTACCAAATGTACAAAGAAACAGGAAGTGACATCCCAGACAAAGGAGAAGATTAAAGCATTAGAAACCATCACTGGGGATCAGATTAGGGACATTCTCAAAAATGACTTAAAAATGGTCCTAAATATGTTCAAAGAAATAAAGGAAAGTATGGACAAAGAGCTCAAGGAAACCAGGAAAACAATAGATGAACACAAAGAGAATATCAGTAGAGAGGGGGAAATTATGAAAAGGAACCAAAGAGAGCTGAAGACTCTAGTAACAGAAATTAAAAATTCTCTAGGGGGATTCAACAGCAGACTGGATTTGGCAGAAGAAAGAATCAGTGAACTTGAAGATAAGACAATTGAAATCATCCAGTCAGAGGAGCAGAAAGAAGAAAGAATGAAGAAGTGAACAGAGCCTGAGGAACCTGTGGGTTATCATCCAACATAGGCATTGTGGGAGTCCTAGAAGGAGAAGAAAGAGAGAAAAGGCCAGAAGGAATATTCCAAGAAACAATGGCTAAAAATGTCCCAGATTTAACAAAAGACACAAATTATATGTGTTCAAGAATCTTCAAACAAGTTAAGCCCAAATAGACCCACACTGTGCCATGTTATAAGCAAATTGTCGAATGCTGTGATGGTTGGGTTCATGTGTCAACTTGGCTAGGTAACCCAGCTGTCTGGTCAAGCGGGCACTGGCCTGACGATTGCTGTGAGGATATTTGAGGCTGGTTAATAAACCAACGGGCTGGTTTGTTGGATCATCAGTCAATTGACTGCGGCTGACTGATGACTCATCAAGGGGCATGCCTTCCACAATGAGAGAATGCAATTGGCTGGATTTGGTCCAGGTGATCAGCCGGTTTGTCGGATCATCAGTCAATTGACTGCAGCTGACTGATGACTCATCAAGGGGCGTGCCTTCCACAGTGAGAGAATGCAATTGGCTGGATTTGGTCCGGGTGATCAGTTGAAGGCTTATAAGCGGGACGGTTAGAGAACCTTCACTTCTTCTTCGGCTGCCCAGTGAAGCATTTCCTGGGGAGCTCATCGAAGTTGCCGGTTCGTTTCCTGAGGAGTTCATCGAGCACGTTTGTCGAAGATCCCAGTTCATTTCCTGAGGAGTTCGTCGAAGTTGCCGGTTCGTTTCCTGAGGAGTTAGTCAAAGTTGTCGGTTCGTTTCCCGAGGAGTTCATCGGACATCTTCCTTGGAGTTGACAGTTTGTTGACGGCTCTGCAGAATTTGGACTCGTGCATACCCACAGTTGCGTGAGTCACTTTTACAATTTGATAATCAGAGACATCGCTCATTGATTCTGTTTCCCAAGAGAACCCTAACTAATACAAATGCCAAGGATAAAGAGAGAATTTTGAAAGCTCCAAGACGAAAGCAACAGGTTCCTAGTGTCACGTATAAGGGAGTCTCAATAAGATTAAGTTCCGATTTCATGTCAGAAACCATGGAGGTAAGAAGGCAGTGGGAAGACAGATTTAAAGTGCTGAAAGCAAGAATTGCCAATGAAGAATTCTATATCTGGCAAAACTGTGTTTCAAAAATGAGGGAGGAATTAACACATTCCCAGATAAACTGAAGCTCAGGGAATTTATCACCACCTGATCAGTTCTACAAAAATTGCTAAAATGAGTTATGCACGTTGAAAGGAAAGGACACTAGCTGTTGACTTCAGCCATATGCAGAAATAAATATCTGCAGTAAAGGTAATGATATGGATTAATATAAATACCAGTACTATTTTAGTATTGATTTGTAACTCCACTTTTTACTTCCTACAGGATGCATTAAATGTAATGATAAATCAGTGGTTTTGGATTCATACTGTATAAACGTGACTTGTGACAAGAACTGCAGAAAGGTGGGGGGACAGAGGATTACAGGAACATACTTTGTGCATACTATTGAAGTTGGTAACAAAGCAAATGAGGCTGTTATAGATTTAGGGTGTTAAATTTAAGTCCCAGGGTAACTACAAAGAAAATATCAGAGAATATGCAAAGTCATAGGGACAGAAAGTAGAGCACAGGTTTCCAGAGGTTGGGGGCAGGTACAATGGAGAGTTGATCTGAAAGAGTGTAGGGTTTCTGGTTGTGATGAAGGGAAAGTGATAGTAATGGATGGTGGTGAGGATACTGGAATATTGTGAATGTGATTAAACCCACTGACTATTGTGGGTTTGGGACATGAAGATTTACGTTGTATATGTTTTCACAAATTAAAAAACAAGAAAGAGCAACTAAAGAAAGTGCAACTAGATGACAATTACATGCAATACACGATACTGGGTGGGATCTAAGAATGGAGGAAAAAAGTCTCAAAGGACATGATTGGGATATAAGAAAAAATTGGAATATAGAATGTGTGCTTTATATCAATGTTAAGTTTCTTGAGCTTGATAACTGCACTTAAGGTGGTTACATAAATGAATATCCTTGCTTGTAGGAAATGTACAGAGAAGTATTATGTGTTCAAGAAGGATGATGTATGCAACCAACTCTCAAATGCTGAGAAAAAAGATGGATAGATGGATGGAAGGAAGGAAGGAAGGAAGGAAATGGCAAAGGTAGCAAAATGTTAAAATTTGTGGATCTGGATATCTGGAGGGTGGGTGTATGTTGGAATTCTCTGTAAGGGGCTTGAATTATTTTTGCAACTGTCCTGTATATTTGAAATTATTTCAAAATAAAAATTAAAAACATGACTAAACCAAACCAAACAAAACCCTGTACCCATTAGCAATTACTCCCCATTTCCCTCCAACTGCCCCACTCCTTGACAACCACTAATGTAATTTCTGTCCTATAGATTTGCCTATTCTGGACTTTTCATATAAATGGAGTCATACAATATGTGGTCTTTTGTGATTTGTTTCTTTCATTTGGCATGATACTTACAAAGTTAATCCATGTTGTAGCGTGTATCAGTACTTCATTCCTTTTATGGATGAATAATATTCCCTTGTGTGGATATATCACACTTTATTCTTTCATCTGTTGATGGGCATTTGTATTGTTTTCACTTTTCACTATTATGAATAATGCTGCTATGGAAATTTGCATGCAAGTTTTTCTGTGGACATATGTTTTCCTTTCTGCAGACATATGTTTTCCTTTCTGTTTGGTATACACCTAGAAGTGGAATTGCTAGGTGGTATGGTAACTCCATGTGCAACATTTTGAAGAACTGCCACACTGTTTTGCAAATCAGCTACACCATCTTAGGTTTCTCACCAGTGTTGTATGAGGGTTCCAATTTCTCTATATCCTTGCCAACACTTGCTATTATCTGTCTTCTTGATTATAACTATCCTAGTGGGTGTGTAGTAGTATCTCACTGTGGTTTTGATTTGTATTTCCCTGATGAGTAATGATGTTGAACATCTTTTCATGTGCTTATTGACTATTTGCATGTCTTCTTTGAAGAAATGTTTATTCAGATCCTTTGCACATGTTTAAATGGGGTTATTTTTCTGTTATAGAGTTGTAAGAGTTCTCAGCATATTCTGGATACAGTTCTTTATGTAACATATGGTTTACAAATATTTTTCTCAATGTTTGGGTTTTCTTTTCATTTTCTTGATGATGTTCTTTGAAACATAAAGGTTTTTCTTTTTGATGAAGTCCAACTTACCTTTTCTTTTTCCTTTTTACTTGTATCCTTGTTGTTATATATACCATGGCTTTGCCCAATCCAAGGTCACAAAGATGTATTCCTATGTTTTCTTCTAAGACTTTTATAGTTTCAGCTCTTACGTTTGGGTCTGTGGTCCATTTGGAATTAATTCCTTTCTGTGGTGTATGGAAGAGGTACAATTTTGTTCTTTTGCATGTAGATATACAGTGTCCAGCAACATTTATTAACAGACTGTTCTTTCTGAACTTAATTGTCTTGGAACCCATGTCACAAATCAATTGACTTTAAATGTGAGTGTTTATTTCTGCACTGTCAATTTTTTCTGTTGATCTACATGTCTATATTTATGTCAGTATAAACTCTACTCCAATAGTTTTGTGGAAATGTGAATTTGCCCTTGTTGACAGAGTATTCTTTCTTTCAATTTATTCATTCATTCTCGAGTGTCTGGATGTTCTGGTCTAAGATGGACGTGACATGGTCCTGTCTGTGAAAGTCCCTGCAGTCTGGTGGCACGATGACAGGCAGACATGCAATTAACAATACTCTATGATGAGTGTGCTGTCAGGAGGTTGAGATGACCACCTCTGCTTTGGATGGGGGGCAAAGCAGACTTTAGAAAGGAGGTGCTGTTTGAGGACACCTTCTCACTAGCCTCTTAGGGGTTTTTCTTCCATAGGTCTCTAACAAATGGTGTTTGGAGTTTAGGAAGAAATCATGACCGCGTGCAAAGATTTTCCAAGCTGCCTTGACTATGTCTTTTCAAACAAATGTGTTTGGACAAGATTTCTTTAAAAGGAGTGCATCTCTGTTTGAATGGGGGGGTGGTGGTGGTTCAGATCTTCATCCCCAGTTGGTCTACATCAGGATCTGCTTGCAGTAATGTGTGCCCCAGCTCCCATTGGAGAATACGGGTTTCTACCAGAACCTTCTACCAACACAACAGTTACTCAGTTAATCTCACACTCATGTACTGTGTTTTTACCACATGCCAGGCAGTGTGCCAAACACTACAGAAACAAAGATCATATACAGTTGTAGTGCCAAGGGGTGGCAGTGGTAGTGGCAGACAAAATCATGATCTCTAACATTTTGACAAGCCACCCCAAATAATTATACAATTTCAAAAAACAGTGGAAGATGCTTTAGGACAATGTCTACCTGCCCCTAGAAGCTTTGAATAACTGCCAAGAACAGGCAGATACACCTTTCTCAAAACTCCAGAAAACAGTTAAAGGATTGCAGTAACAGGGTGAGTGCCCAATCAAGAAAAAGGCCAGGTGAAAGCGGTAGGATCTCGGGGCACCCTGACTCGCCCCTCCCCATCATCCCTGTTGAGGAGGGAGCAGAGTAACTCTTGTACCCATACTGGGAGCATGTTTGTTTGGCCCGATCTTTCTGGTTGTGACCTGAGGGACTCACCATTCCAGAACTTGCCCTGCATGGATGCGGCTCATGGAGCTCTCCTCCTGAAGGTTTTTTAGTTGAGCAGTCAAGCCGTTCCGCCTGGGGCCAGGGATTGCTGGCTGTAGGACTTACTGTGCAATGAGGGGAAGGGGAGGAAACTGGTTCCTACAGGATCTACAAGGCAAATGCATAAAAGGTAATGATCGATCAATGGCTTTGGAACTCATAATGTACAAACATGTAATCTGTGACAAGAAGTACATCAAGGTGGGGCGGGGGAGTTGTGTAGGAACATAGTTTGTATATTTGTATATACTATTCAAGTTAAGTTGCTATCAAAGCAAATGAGGTTCTTATAGATTTAGTATGTTAAATTTACGCCCCATGGTAACTACAAAGAAAATATCGCAGGATGCAGAAGCTCGTTGAGACAGAAATTAGAATACAGATTGCCAGGGGTGAGGGACAAGGGCAATGGGGAGTTCATGCATAAGGGCTGTGGGGTTTCTGTTTGGCGAAATGGGACAGTTTTAGTAATGGAGGGTGATGAGGGCACCGCAGCATAGTGAATGTGATTCATCCCATTTAATGGTTTGCTTGGAAGTGGTTCAGTTGGGAAAGTTGATGTTGTATATATATTCCCACAATTAAAAAAAAAGAGAAAGATACACAAAAGAGACAATGACAATTAAATGCAATATATGACCCTGGATGGGATTGAACAAAGGAGGAGAAGAGCCTCAAAGGGACATTATTGGGACATATGATAATTTGGAATATAGGCTGTAAGCTTTATATCAGTGTTAAATTTCTTGAACTTGATAACTGCCATTAAGGTAGTTACATAAGTGAATAATATCATTGTTCTTAGGAAATGTACATGGCAATATCAAGTGTTCAAGGAGCATGATATATACAACCTACACTCAAGTGTTCAGAAAATGGATTGAAAGATAGATGGATAGATGGATAGATAGAATGATACCATTAAGTGGGGCAAAATGGTAAAATTGGGTGGATCTGGGTGTCCTGGGACGGGGGTGGGGGTATGCTGGAGTTCTCTGTACGGGGTCTGTATTATTTTTGTAACTGTCCTGTAAGTTTGAAAGTATTTCAAAATAAAAAAGTTAAAAAACAAACAAAACAGTGGGCTCGCCCCGCCCCTTGGGAGGCTCTTAGCTCAGTGGTCTGCCCGGGGCTCTGCAGACAGCCCTCCTGAGTTGACGTCCTGCCTCATTCACATTGGCTGGATGCTTTACCTCTTGGGGCTTTGGTGTCTTCTTCTGTCGATTTAGTATATCCCTTACATTATTGTTGTGAAGATCGAGCGAGTTACTGCATGTATATCACCGGGTGCCCGGCACACAGGAGGTGTTCAATAAATGTTAACTGTTGTGAGCGTTGATGCAAATGAACCTCAAGATACATCCTTGAGGCCCCATTTCCCACTAGAATGCTAGCCCTGAGGCCTTCCTGTGCACAAATTCTCAAACTGCCCTTGGATATTTAGATATGGAGGAATCCCTAGACATAGAGGATAGATCAATAGATATAATACTAATGAAATATATAGATAGAAAGTATATATGTAAGATTGATATATTGGTATATTACTCTGGAATATAGAGATCATACCAAAGATGGCTGCCCATGGAGTCAGTAGAGGCTCTCTAGAGTGGGGTCACCTGAATCTGCCGTGGCCCCGGTGAGGCCGGTGTGAGAGGGCGGGTCGGTCCCCCCTGCAGAAGCAGGAGGAGCCTCGGGAGCACATGGTGGGCCCCTGCAGCTGCAGGTTGCTCAGGAGGACTCAAGTGGGTGGAAGAGGATG
Source organism: Choloepus didactylus (assembly GCF_015220235.1). Lineage (NCBI taxonomy): Eukaryota > Metazoa > Chordata > Mammalia > Pilosa > Megalonychidae > Choloepus > Choloepus didactylus. The sequence continues at coordinate 8,559,212 of NC_051334.1, read as the reverse complement.
CCGAGAGGGCAGGGAGGTTCCCCGCCAGGAGGACTGGCATGTGCTTCCCTCTGGAGTACATCTGGGGTCAGCGAGGAGGTTTTTAAGGATCTGTCTGGTGGAGTGACATGCTCCGATCTGGATCTTAGAAATATCAGTCAGGCAGTGGTGTGTGTGTGTGTGTGTGTGTGGATTGGAGGCGAGGTGAGGAAGGGCAGGGAAAGCAGTTAGGAAGAAGCTGCAGTGAGAAACAATAAAGCACTCAACTTCTCTTTCCTTTCCTCTCTAATTCTGACTTCATCCTCCCCTGGCTTAGCGTTTTATTGCGCATATCTTGCTTCCACCCTAGCTTGTGTATTTCAAGGTAAGGCTTTTGGTGAAACCCAATTGGAGGTCCAGGACCTGGTTGGATTTGCAAATGCCAAGGTAATCCAGGACAAGGATTCTCCCACGCTGGCACCCACTCGGTGAATTGAAAAACCAAATAAAACCCTCTAGCTTAAATCAGTACAGGTATATGTATATCTATCTTAATAATAAAGCATCTTAGGACCAAAGTGGCCTTGTATTCTGGTTTCACAAGGTACTGTGAGATTAGCTTTAGGAGTAGAAGCAGGACCAGCTACATAACTTGAACAGCCCAGTGTCAAATACAAATGTAAGACTCCTTGTTAAAAAATTTAGAATTTCAAGAGAAACAGAGCTGAGTGCTGAACTAAGCCCGAGGTCCTTCTGAACCCAGGGCCCTATGGCACTGCACAGGGGCATACCCACAAAGTCAGGCCTGGAATCGAGTTGTGGCTTTGAGACTTTCCAGCTAACATCTGCCATAGAGCACCAGCCTCCAGTCAGAATCACACATCTGCAGATGCTTCCTAAGCAACTGCGTTCTCCCCAGGACCTACTTATTGATCAGAAGGCGGCTTACGCTTTAGAAGCGAGTGTGCCACTTGGTGTCCACATTGTGGCATTTCTTTGGCAGAATCTTTGGAGCTGTGGTCCAGTGAGCTGGACGGTTCTGTTGCCCTTGTTTGGTAGGGCCCTTCCTGGTTGTGCAGTCACGCCACTTCATGTTTCCTGATAGCAACCATAAAACGCCACAGGCGGTGCCTTGCTTCTTGTGTGGCAAGCACTGTTTGTCCAAAGGCATATGAGAAACCTTCTCGCACACACGGCTCTCAAGCCCAGGACCCCACAAATCAGATTAACTGTAACCGCTGAGTGCATGAGTTGTTATGAGTAAGTGTGGGAGAAAGTCACATTTGTTTAAAGTGGGACTGAGCAGATTCAGAATGCATTTTAAGACATCTCTGATGATCAGACTGCCATTTCAATAGCCTGTTGCCTGCCTGAAGCTTTTGCATGTATTAATATTTCTGCTAGGAAACAGAAAATGTTTTGCTTCCCAATTTAGAATTCCTTATTCTGAGAGTTCAGAGGTTTTTAGGCTTCCACATCTCATCAGGCTCCTGTTTTTGTTTCTTTGTGCCCCAGAGGACTAGAGCTCCATGTCACTTTGCTCTCAGAGGAATTTTGTTGTTTGTAGAATATTCTTGATAATTAGCATCTCTGGAATCTCAGAAAATGAGAAAACAAGTAAAAATGAACACAAACTCCAAAGAACTTGCCACTCCCCAAATCCGCCTTGCTTCAGATTTTATTTTTATCTTGTTTTCATATTAACAGTACTTTATCAAGGTATAATTTATATACAGTAAAATGCACCAATCTTAAAGTGTACTGCTTGATGAATTTTGAGAACTGCATATGCCCATTCCCAGAGTAAGATACAGAACACCTCCATCACCCCAGAAATTCCTTGTGCTCCCTTCTTGTCAATTCCCCTGCCCAGAGGTAAGCACCATTCTTATTTCTCTCCACATAGATTAGTGAACACTGTTTTTGAAATCCATATGAATGGAGGCAACTATATGTATTCTTATGTGTGTCTTTCACATCACACAATGCTTTTGAGATGCCTCGGCATTGTTGTATCATTAGTTTGTCCTTTGATTGCCAGCAGTTTTCCATTGTATGGACATAACCCAATTTGTTTATTCTCCTGTTGATGGATATCTGGGTTGTTTGCAGTCTTCTACTGTTGTGAATAAAGCTACTATGGACATCTTGTGTGGGTCTTTTTGTGGACATAGGTATTCATTTCTCTTGAGTATAAAGCTAGGAGTGGAATTGCTGGGTCATACAGTAGCTTTAACTTTAATTGCCAAGAGTTTTCCATCAATGTACAAGAGTTCCAGTTGTTTCATGGCCTTGCTAACACTTGGTATTGTCAGTCTTTATAATTTTAGTCATCCTGTTGGGTATGTAGGTGTATCTTGTGATACCATGATTAAGTGTACAGTTTGGCGTGGTTTGGCTCTTGTATGTACCCACGAAGCCACCACAACGGTCAGGATATCAGATATTTCAATCACTATAGGGAGTTCCTACATTACCTTTCCCAGTCAGTGCCTTTTCTTACTCTGATACCAGGCAACCACTGATCGGCTTTCTGACCCTATGGATTAGTTTTGCTTGTTTTAGAATTTCTTATAATTGGAATCATATGGTATGTGGTCTTTATTGTCTAGCTTCTCTTGCTCAGCATATTTTTGAGTTACATGCCTGTTGTTGCGTATATCAGAAGTTTGTTTCCTTTTGTTATTGCATCATATTCCATTTTGTAGACATAACACAATATACCTATCTATTCATCTGTTGGTGAATATTTGAGTCTTTTCTAATATTTGGCTATTTATGATTATAGCTGCTATAAACGTTTGTGTACAAGTCTTTTGGGAACATATGTTTTCATTTCTCTTGGGTAAATACCTAGAAGTAAAATGGCTGGGTCATATGGTAAATGTATGTTTAACTTTATAAGAAACCGCCATATAGTTCTCTAAAGGATTGTCACTCATCAGCAATGTATGAGAGTTCTAGTTGTTCCACACTCACCAAAATTTGTAATTCAGACAGTAATCTACAGTATGTTTCAATTCTAGTGGGTTTACAGTTGCATAGTATAGTATTGTATGCTTTAATTTGCATTTCCCTGATGGCTAATGATGCTAAGTATCTTATTATGTGCTTATCAGCTATTTGTATATCTTCTTTTGTAAAGTTTCCAACTCTTTTGCCAACATTTTAAAACCTGGATTGTCTGTCTTCTTATTTTTGAGTTGTAAGCACTCTTTCTGTATTCTAGGAGCAAGCCCTTTGGCAGATATAAGTATTGTGACTATTTCCTCCTAGTCAGAGTTTTGGCTTTTTATTTTTGAATGCTATCTTTGAAAGAGCAGGAGTCTTTATTTTTTATGGAGTCCAATTTTTAAATAGTTTCTTCTTTGGTTGTTGCTTTTTGTATCCTAAGACATCGTTGTCTACCATGAGATTGCAGAGATTGCCTTCTATATTTTCTTCAAAAGTTTTTTTAGTTTTATCATTTACATTTAGGACTGTTCTTCCATTTTGAGATCATTGTTTTGTATGGCATGTAGTAGAAGTGGAATTTCATTTTTTTATTTTTTAAAAAAGCATACAGGTGTCCAGTTGTTCCAGCAACATCTATTGAAACACTATCCTTGCCCCATTGGATTACTTTGGAAATTTTTCTGAAAATCAGTTGACTATAGTATGTGTATGTCTTTGTGGACTCTCTGTTCTGTTCCATTGATCTATATGTCTTTATGTCTGCAAATAATCACCCTGTTTTTATTTCCGAAGCTTTATAGTAATCTTGAAATCAGGTAGTATAAGTCCTTAAACTTTGTTCTTCTTATTCAAAATGTTTTGACTAACCTAGGTTCTTTGTACTTCTACAAAATTTAAAAATAAATTTATCAGTTTCTGCAAGACTGCTGCTGGAATTTGATTTAGATTGCACTGGATTTTTTGATCAATTTATTTATATCTGGTTTCTTTTCTTAGTCATATTTTTTAGTTTTCAGTTTTTAAATCTTGCCTATATTTTGTTAAGTTCACCTGAGCATTCTGTTTTTGATTCAATTATAAATTGTATTGTTTTCCTAATTTCATTTTCCAGTTCTTCCTGGATAGCAAATGGAAATACAATTGATTTTGTATAGTGACCTTACATCCTGAGATCTTGCTAAATCTGTTTATAGATCTAGTAGCTTTTTTTTTTTTCACTTTCTGGCTTTTCTTTCTACCCAACTCATACATGATTATGGTTTCTCTGAATAAATTATCTTTCTTCTTTGTTTCCAATGTGTATGTCCTTTATTTTTTCTGCCTGTTGCACTGTCTAGGACCTCTTATTGAATCTGATTCTGACTTTAATTTGCATTTCCTTGTTGAGCATCTTTTCATATGTTCATTGACCATTTGAGTATTTTATTTTGTGAACTGCCAGTTTTGTGAACTTTGTTTCCCCCATTCATTATTGGATAGTTTCTTTCCATTATTTATTTGTAGGAATTTAAAAAATATATATTCTGAATACAAGGCCTTTGTTAGATATTGTTAGGCGTTTAAAAATGCATTGTAAACATTTCTTCTAGTCTGTGGCTTGCCTTTATTCACTTTAGTGGTGGTGAAAAGAGCAAGTGTTTTTTTTTTTTAATTTTATTTTTTATTTTGATGAATGCACATTTATTCCATTTTGTTTTATGGTTACTGCCTTTTGCATCCTGGAAAATCTTTACCTACCCAGAGGTCACAAGGTCATGTTTTCTTCTAGAAGCTTGTAAATTTAGCCTTTGCCTTTAGATCTATGATTCTTTAAACAAAAGCTTTTTATATATGTATAGTTTTTAAAATATGACAAAGATGGAAAATGTAGAATATATAATGTTGGTGATTATAGGGAAAGGAGTACTCTGCAATGTAGCCTTTTGGCGTGGTTAGGGCCACCATTCAGCATCAGAAATCAAAAGCCTTAAAAATAATAATTCTCTGAGACCCCACAAGTACACATCCATTAACTGATCCTGTGGAAATAATCCTGGGTGTGTGCCAGAATTTAGCTTCAAGGATATTTATCCCAGCCTTTTAAAAAACAAGGGCAAAGAAAGAATGGAAACAACCTGTAATAGTGGATTTGTGAACGTTGTTAGCACTACTATGAAACACCGTGTTACCTTTGAAGAAAATTCTGTGGAATATTTAATGCCATGGATGAGTGGTCATATACATTTTTAACTGAAAAACAAACAATGAAGCAGGACTTATGGGTTGATTGCCTTTGGATCTATGTGTCCACACACAAACACCTGCAGTCTTACTCCTGGCTTTTGTGAATTCCTTTGTTTGATAATTTTTTTAAAAAATTTAAAATTTTTTCTTTATTAGAGAAGTTGTGAATTTGCTAAAGTTTTTACAATGTACATGTATTCCGGGAAGAAAATATCCTTAACATTTTCGACTTTAGAAGATTAGGAGATGTGAGGGAACGGGAAGCTTGAGGTAATGATAGCTGGGAGTGAATTTGTTCCAATGAGAATTTTAGTAACTTATAAAATGATTAACAAACAGATTCAGACATGTGATAAAATGTTAAGTTGCCATTGGTTTGGTGCTTTTATGCTTTTAATTTGTACCTTCGTGTTCATGTCTTTATTCTTCTGACTAAGAAAGGGGGCAGCTAGTCCCCTACCTACCAGTTGAAAGTGTGACAGGGAAGCCCCACCTTTTCATTTTTCTTACTGCCTAGCGTTCCATCTTGGCGCTGCAATGCCTTGGGTCATTTATAATTTGGGGAGATTTATATATCCATTTAAATTCCCTTTGGATGGAGATGGAAGTAGAGCTAAACAAGAAAACTTGTATCAGATCTAGGGAAGGAAGTGTGCGAATGCAAAGGAGAGCCAGGAGGTGGCGCTGTTATGAAATCCAGTGGACTTCCTGGCAATTTGCACAAGGCTTTGGGGCTGGGTATGCCTTATAGAGCTTTTAGCTCACAGGAAAGAGCAATCCAAACTTGCAAAGGCTCAGTCCACCTTTACTGAGTCGTCCTCCCCCTCAGGACTGTATTCAGGCCCGTTGAACTTGGCTGTGCAGAGAACAAAGCCTGAGGGCCCCGCCCAGGAGCCTGGGTCTGGCGGGAGCAGCGAAAGGGAGTGTCAAGAAGGCAGTAGAATCAGGCACATGTGCATAATGCCGGGTGAACCAGGAAGGTCAAACTGCTGGAGTTCTTCACCTAGTTAGCCTTTATGTGTCAAACGTGCTGTTACAGCTTTTCTGCATAAAATCCATGTGTCGATCAAATGTACTTTTTAGCCCAAACTGTGCAAATAAGCCCAGACACTAGAAAAATCACGGTTTACATATCCCTTCTCGGACTGCCATGTTGTACTGTCAAAGTGAAGGTCACTCCACTTTCTTGTATTTCTGACCTCTACGTCTGCTGTGTCTTTTGTTCATAAAATGATTCAGACAAACCCCTTAGGCCCCTCTCCTGGAATCCATGGTGGAGGTAGTTAGTCACTTTCTATATTCATAGAAACAGAATGTTCAGCTTTGGCTCCCCAGAGAGTTAGAATGCTGGCAGTGTTTGGCAGGAGAGTGGATGTGAGGGAATGGCGGGAAGGCTAAGGGAAGATGAAGAGGCTGGCAGGACATGGAGCTGACCAGATCAGGGGCCAGGTGTGGCAAGCTGGAAGACAAGAGGACAGGGGGAGGGACCAGAAATCAGAGACTGATCCCTAACAGAAACGCAGCAAGTCTGGCCCAGTTGGAGGAGGGGTGGATTTCCAGTGGAATATGTAAGATAGGGCCTGCCTTGGGGACAGCAAAGGGGAAGGGGGACTTGTCCACCCCCTGTCTATCAACAAGTCCTGTCAGCGTTCCATCACTATATGCCAGAGCTCTCCACTCTCTCCCCATCTCCTCCACTGAAACCCTTTTCCAGCCCCCTTCCTCTCTCTCCTGGACTACTGATGTCCCCCTTCCACTCCTGCCATCCCAAACCATTCTCCACAGAGCAGTCTGAATCATCTTTTAAAGCATAAATCACAAGACGCTGCATGATCTGGCTCCTGCCCAACCATCCTATGTCATCACACGTCAACCATGCTGCTTTCTTGATGTTCTTTTAACACACCAAGCGCCTGACCACCTCAGGACCTTTGCACCTGCAGTTCCTGCTGCTTAGAAGTCTCTGCGCCCACTTACCAGTGCCTGCTGCTGGGCCTCTCCTCTTTGGAGCAACCTTCTGTGACCCTCCGTTCTAAAATGGTGCCTCCAGTCACTCTCTAGCCATCATCCAATTGTACTTTCTGCATACACCTTACTACCTGAAATTACTGAGTTCATTTATTTCAGTGGTTTTCAAGCAGGAGTGATTTTGCCCCCCAGGGGATACTTGGAAATGTCTGGAGACATTTTTGGTTGTCATGACTGAGCAGTTGCAAAGGTATGGCAGAGAGTTCCTGTCTACCCACATTCAGTTTCCCTTCCCTTAATATTATCATCTCACATTACTCTTCTTTACCCTATTTTTATCCTTCTGTTGGCCAGACCTTTCACAGAGACTCAGTTACTAAAAAATAAATTTTTAATATAATATGAATAGAAAATCCTATATATGCAAATGACAAGGAGGAAAGGTATCCAGGAAGAAGTAGAAGTAAAATCACACTGCCATTCCTAGGATCAGCTGCACAATTTGTGGAGCCTGGTGCAAAATGCAAATGTCAAGCCCCTTGTTCAAGAATTAAGGATTTCAAGATGGCAGCATCAGGGCATTAAACCAAGCACAGGGCCCTTCTCAGTTGCACACCATTCATGCGCCCATGAAGCCAGCCCTGAAGCCGGCCCTGGCTGTTCCTGCCGATCTTTCCACTTCCTCCATGATCCAAATACCTCAGTAAATTAAGGGACAGCCTCCTGCATGACCAGGCCAAATCAACTCACATGTGAGTTTTTCTAGAACAACACTCAAAGCCACAAGCTTTGCAGCTTGCCTACCTTCTAAATCTCAGTTTCAAAGGCTTTGAGTTGAGGACTGTGATATTAGCTACCCAGAAATGGCAGGGAAACTAATTCTAAAATAATAGCCACATTAGCTCACATAGGCTATTTTCTTTGCTGAAGATCAGGCAAATAGAGTGTTTGTTTTGAGCGCCTTCCAATAATACTTACAAGCAGCCAAGAATGCTTGGCCTCTTAGAGACTGTACCTTATGCCCGGAGGCTCTGGGTGAATGTCTTTTTTTAAGCAGGTTTACTCATTTAACTTGTCCAAATGAGGCACTTTCACAAGGGAACTCGTCATCCAATCATTCCTGATGAAATCACAAAAGGACCTGTGAGGAAATGAACTATGAAAGTTCTTGGTAAACTGAGATTTTAAAAGGATCTGGGAATCACACAGTGTATTGATTTACACTTCATCATTACTTATCAACCTTAGCAGCATTGTATTTTGTAATTTCAGGGCCTGATGTCCACTTACAGTATTTGCTTGGTGGCATGAACCAAAAATGGTCATATGCCCAGCGTCGGTTACAATGTGTGCTACGTGGCCCCCATCAGTCCCTGCCTCCCTTCCACATTTGTTTTCTGTTTCTCATGGTACAATGTGTCCTTTCTCTGGGGCAGTTTCCTCCTATTTTGACAACACAGGTAGAGGCTCCACTTCGGAAAAGAATCCCACCAGACAGAAGAGATTTGCCCATTGCTTTCTTCCTCACCACCTCCTTTGGCTCATAGACGGTGCCCCACCGCCTTCTGGGAACTGACCCCTGCTGAGAGCAAATGGGCAGGCGACCATGTGGATGACACTGGGGTAGGGTTTGGTTCTGCAGGAATTCCCTTTTCTGTGTCATTGTTTGCAGCTTCCTCCTAACCTTAATCCTTAGTTCCTGAGGTACAAAGAGGCCGTTTTCACTCAGTGAATGTTCAGAGGCTGAGATTTAGTTGCTAGAGGACTGCGAGAGACTGGAGGCATTCTCTGGAGATCATAAATTAGGCCTCTGTTCTTAAAATGCACACACACTACACACACGTTTGAATATGTTATGATAGTTGTATTTTAAAGCTCATATTGGTTTAAAACAGTACAGAATAAGTTAAAGGGCAAAATAATAAAGAAACTAATTTAATTCCTAGAATTTAGAACTTTACCTTAAAATTACATTGAATCATTTATTCTCAATAACTTCATCAAACTTTTTTTTTTATGAATCAGGGCTTAATTTATGCACAGGTTCTCTTCATAGAATGCTGATAACGTTCTGATATTCAAAAAGACATATCTCTTCCTCGATGTGACTGAATTTTTATTACGTTCACTTTTTAACACTTAGAAATTCCACTTTGGATCAATTCTACATTAGAAACTTATTAGAAAATGTCCTTTAAAAAGTCATTTCCAATATTTTAAGTATTTCTTCTCCTAAACAGATACTATTTGATTAATATTTTTACCAACCTCGTCCAGCTCGAACAAATGTCCTTTTAAAAATACTGCTGTTGTTTAACATTGAGTAGATACAAAAGAATATTCATGGTTAAGAAAGGAAGAAGGCCATGGTGAGAATCCTAGAATGTCCCAAGAGTTAAGGAACAGGTGGAAGAGAAGAAGCCGGTGAATGGGCAGATGGAAGAATTGATGGAGGATGAGGAGAAGTCAGGGGCATAGGCTGCACTGCATTCGGCCTGATTTCTTCACATGTATCCTCCAGGTAACTGACTCTCCATTCAGGTCTCTTTAGCCTGCTCTTAAACTTGTCCATTGAGTTTTGTTTTCATTTTTATAGTATTACCAAAGTGTATCATATATACAGAAACTTATACAAATTATAAATGTACAGCTTAATGGATTTTCACCAAATGAGCACAGTCATGTAACCAGGATCCTGACTGAGAAACAGATCATTATCAGAAGCTACCAGGCTCCTCTTGGGCCCCATCATGGTCTCCAGCCCACCCTCTCCCAGGGTAACAGTTATGCTTCATATAAATGGGGTCATATGATATGTCCTCTTTTGTGTCTGATTCTACTGCTCCTCATTATATTTGTGAGATTCATCCAAAATGTTCATTTTCTGTAGTCCGTTGCTTCTTGTTGTTGTATGGCAGGCATTTCATTCCATGCCGTACATACCACAGTGTAGCCCTTCTATTGTTGATGTACATCAGAGTTTTTTCCACTGGCAAGGTTGGAGGTAGGAGATTTTCCTGCTTGTGCTTGGAGGGAGGACTGTTCACTCTTACCCAAGGGCATACCCCTTTGGAGTTCCAGCTTTACGGGAAGGCATGTTCTATTCAACTTGCCACATTGGGCAGGCTCTGTAATTTGCCTTTTGTCCCCTGAGCCCTCTGAGGCCAGGAAAGGTAGAATTTAGGTTCGCCAGGTTCAGCAAATGCCTCCAAGGCAAACGATGGTTGTTGGGCTGCAATGTCCTCACTGGTTATTTTGAGACCTAAGTGTTCCTTACTTTCTTTACCACTCATACATATCTGTAATACAATTTTAAAATATTTTATCCAACATTCCCAGTTATTTTCCATGGGAAGGTTGGCCTGGGTATTTATTCTGAGAAACATATCTTAATATGAACTTTTAAAATGTCCCTTGGTTAATGAGACTGACATGTCTGTATGAAACTTACAAAAAAGTAGGTACACTAATATTTCTTTTATCCATATCTTTTTCAAACTTACATGTGGACCACAGAGATTAGATTTTTATTTACTAATGTTTTCCTGAGTCTGATTTTGTGTTCAGAGACTATATATGTTCATTTCAAAGGCTTAGACTTATCTCTTTTTAATACTTCCTTCCCAGAGTATATTAGGTGACTCATGCAAAAAATATATTTGAGGAGCTACTTTTTACAAGATTGTGAGGTAGGCCTTTATGAGTTTCTCAAGATGGTAGGCTAGGAGACAAGGATGAAAGGAACTGTCTGTTATACAAAGTGAAAACAAGGTATTTGCCATTCAACAGGCTCAGAGAAAGTGCTGTGCAAGTTCTGAGGAGGATAAGCTACTTCCCTTTGAGTGGAACCAGAAACTCTAAGTGTAGGAGGAGGCATCTAAGCTGTCCCTCGGAGGATAGACGGTGACTAGCCATTCTCCTGGGGCAGTAGGAGACATACTCATTGTATGTGTTGGGGTGGGAAGATGTAGCTGAGTTTGTTTGGACGGACACATTCATAGATCTGGAGCTGCTCTGCCCAATATGGTGGCCACTGGTGCCTCAGGCTTATTGAGTCCTTGACATGTGGCTAGTGTGGCTCATAGACCGATTATAATTTTACTTCATTGTAAGAAAGTTAAATTTGTAATTAAAAAAGAACAACTTATACTTATTTCAGTTTTTTGACCAGTTTTATGTAAGTTTGGAACAACTTCGATATGTCAATCTACTTTTTTGAGTGTATATTTTATGAAAGTTACATCCAAATCAAATAGTTATGATGCATATCTTTTTGAATTGAGATGTGCTGTAATAATATAAGCAATCTCATTAATAGTTTTTTACATTGATTATATGTTGAAAGGATAACATTTGGAATAGTTGGGTTAAATAAAACATTGTTAAAATAAATTCTGCCCCTTTACTTTTTACTTTTTTATTGTGCTACCAAAAAATGTAAAATTACATGTATGGTTGCATTATATTTCTATCTGACGGTCCTGCTCCAGAGAGGAGGTTCCGGCGCAAAATGGAAACACAGAGGCCATATATAACTTTTAAGAGGACAATGGGAATATATGTGAGCCCCTGAGACAGAAATTGTAGGCACTAAATAATGATTGTTGATGGTTGAGGGGAATGGCAGGTAAACTGGAACTAACTAGACAGAGAAGAATAAGAAAGGTATAAATGAGGAAACAAGGGTACCAGAAGCAGAGAGCTCTGTAAAGGGACATAAAGGTGGAAATCTCTCCAGCTTGTATCCTCTCTACCTCTTCCCATCTTAACGCCTTTCCTCCTGGTGCAGAGAACAGTGTTTATCCTCCTGCGGTCTCCATGCTTTTCTCTTTGCCCGTGAGCTTCCTCCTGCCTTACACCTTGCAACACTCCCTCTCCTCTGATTTCTTGATCGACCTGTAGAAACACTCATCTCTCTCCCTGGTTACTGTGAACACTTCATGTTTGTCTCCCTTTCAAGTTCCTCGTTCATTGAACTCCTTTCAAGCATTGTCCCCCTTCCCAGGCACTCCCCAACTCGCACAGACTAGGTTTCCATCCCACCGTTTCTCATGGCCTGCACAGGTCCTGCCTCTCCTTGCCGCCCCTGCCATTCAGAAGCCTGAGCACCCACGGTCCTCGCTCTTCACACTCCAGCCCTTGCTGATTCTTCTAATATCTGCAGTTCACGAAGGCCCCACCACCTAATCATGCCTAAGGCTGTGACATATTGCCCAGTGTTCCTTCCCTTTCCTTCTTTCTATCTTAATCTTGAGGGCTCTCCTTCTGTCCTCTCGCCTATTCCTATAGCTTCAGCTTTGATGGAGCCTCCAAGTTGAAATTCCTCATTGCTTTTCCTTGAATGTGCCCTAAACCCCTGAAACCCCTGTTTAAATGGACTTCTTATCAGCTTCTCAAACCAAAACTTCTGTTCACATTGCCTATCTCAGTTCATGGCTGAATTTCCTAACAGGTTTCTCATGTTAGAAATCTGAGAATCACCTCAGTCTCTCCTTCCTCTTCATGTTGTGGTGAAACCTTGTCAATTCTACCTTAGAAATGTTTTTTGAATATATCCCTTTCCACACTCAAGGCTACTACCACTGGTCATACAATCATCATTTTTTTTCTACCTTCTTTCCCTGCAGTCTGCCTCCAATCCTCCCTTCAATCCTTTCTCTACATTGTTACTTGACTTATCTCCAAAACAGGTCTGATCTGCTTCTCTACACCATACTCCCATCACTGTTTGTGCATGTATTATCACATTGAACAATTAACTGCTACAGTGTTTAGTTGTCAGTATCCTCATTTAGAATATGTATTTTGATTATATTTATATACCTAGGACCCAGTAAGCATCTGTAACATAGTAAATGCTCAATAAATATTTGTGTAACAAATGAATGAGGCAGATTATACTCCATTTTAGAGACTAAAGGACCTTGGTGATAGATTAAACACGTACACACGCACAAGCACATGCACATTCACACAAGGAGAAGAACTTTTATAGTAATGGTAGAGAGGAGAATACTTTTCCATACAATTGATAACAAAATTGGCCATGTGTCTTGCTTTGGCCAATGGGACATGGGCAGGTGATAGCATCCGATTTGTAACACTAGGCATTAAGGGATATCATGTTCCCACTCTTTCTTCTGTCATCACCAAGTGAAGAATGTGATCCAGAAGCCTGTGGACCCAGAAGAACTACAGTCATGTAGAGCTTAACCAAGATGCCACCTGCAGCCCGGGGCCAAGCCCTGTGGTCAGCCTCGATCAGCCAAACCCCAACTTACTTATGTTTGTGTGGGAGAAAAAAAATGCATATTGTTGTAGGGGCCTAACTCTGCCATGGCTTCTTTTTTTTTTTTTTTTTTTTTTTTATAGTTCCAAATATATCTTTATTTCTTTGAGGCTACATCATAAATAGTCTCATTTCAATATATATGATACCCTTCACGGTAAAACAAAGGGATTGGGAATACTCTAGGAATTCTGGCAGACAGACAACATTTTGGACTGTGAGCCAAAGAGATTTTAATGAACTCTTTTCAAATGAACAGAAAATCTCAAAGTAAAATATGCATTTCTATGAAAAAAAATCTAAGCCTATTTGTAACTTTAACAAAATATGTCTTTTTTTCCTTTTTGACAAGATAGAAAGTGGGACATCTACAATCTGAATTTTTCCTTCTTCTCTCAAAAGTTGCTTCCTCTCTTTATTCAAGTAATCTCTCTTATTGTCATAACCTTTTCCTTTACTTTTTTTTTTAATCATCATTTTATTGAGATATATTCACATACCACGCAGTCATACAAAACAAATTGTACTTTCGATTGTTTACAGTACCATTACATAGTTGTACATTCATCACCTAAATCAATCCCTGACACCTTCATTAGCACACACACAAAAATAACAAGAATAATAATTAGAGTGAAAAAGAGCAATTGAAGTAAAAAAGAACACTGGGTAATTTGTCTGTTTGTTTCCTTCCCCTACTTTTCTACACATCCATCCATAAACTAGACAAAGTGGAGTTTGGTCCTTATGGCATTCCCAATCCCATTGTCACCCCTCATAAGCTACATTTTTATACAACTGTCTTCGAGATTCATGGGTTCTGGGTTGTAGTTTAATAGTTTCAGGTATCCACCACCAGCTACCCCAATTCTTTAGAACCTAAAAAGGGTTGTCTAAAGTGTGCGTAAGAGTGCCCACCAGAGTGATCTCTCGGCTCGTTTTGGAATCTCTCTGCCACTGAAGCTTATTTCATTTCCTTTCACATCCCCCTTTTGATCAAGAAGATGTTCTCCATCCCACGATGCCGGGTCTACATTCCTCCCCGGGAGTCATATTCCACGTTGCCAGGGAGATTCACTTCCCTGGGTGTCTGATCCCACGTAGTGGGGAGGGCAGTGATTTCACCTTTCAAGTTGGCTTAGCCAGAGAGAGAGGGCCACATCTGAGCAACAAAGAGGCATTCAGGAGGAGACTCTTAGGCACAAATACAGGGAGGCCTAGCCTCTCCTTTGCAGCAACCGTCTTCCGAAGGGTAAAACTTATGGTAGAGGGCTCAACCCATCAAACCACCACTCCCCTATGTCTGTGGTCATGTTAGCAACCATGGAGGTGGGGTAGGCGAATACCCCTGCATTCTCCACAGGCTCCTCAAGGGGGCACTACATCTTTTTTTTTTTTTCCCTTGTTTGTCTTTTTTCTTTTTTTTTTTTTTTTTTAACTTTCCCTTCTTTTTTAAATCAACTGTATGAAAAAAAAAGTTAAAAAGAAAACAAACATAAAATAAAAGAACATTTCAAAGAGACCATAACAAGGGAGTAAGAAAAAGACAACTAACCTAAGAAAACTGCTTAACTTCCAACATGTTCCTACTTTACCCCAAGAAAGTTACATAATATAGCAACATTTCAGTGAACTTGTTCCTACTACATCCATCAGAAATTAACAGACCATAGTCATTTCTGGGCATCCCCAGAACGTTAAATAGCTTATCTGTTCTTCTTGGATTATTGTTCCCCCTTCCTTAATTGCTCTCTACTGCTAGTTCCCCTACATTCTACATTATAAACCATTTGTTTTACATTTTTCAAAGTTCACATTAGTGGTAGCATATAATATTTCTCTTTTTGTGCCTGGCTTATTTCGCTCAGCATTATGTCTTCAAGGTTCATCCATGTTGTCATATGTTTCACCAGATCGTTCCTTCTTACTGCCGCGTAGTATTCCATCGTGTGTATATACCACATTTTATTTATCCACTCATCTGTTGAAGGACATTTGGGTTGTTTCCATCTCTTGGCAATTGTGAATAATGCTGCTATGAACATTGGCGTGCAGATATCTGTTCGTGTCACTGCTTTCCGATCTTCAGGGTATATACCGAGAAGTGCAATCGCTGGATCGAATGGTAGCTCAATATCTAGTTTTCTAAGGAACTGCCAGACTGACTTCCAGAGTGGCTGAACCATTATACAGTCCCACCAACAATGAATAAGAGTTCCAATTTCTCCACATCCCCTCCAGCATTTGTAGTTTCCTGTTTGTTTAATGGCAGCCATTCTAACCGGTGTTAGATGGTATCTCATTGTGGTCTTAATTTGCATCTCTCTAATAGCTAGTGAAGCTGAACATTTTTTCATGTGTTTCTTGGCCATTTGTATTTCCTCTTCAGAGAACTGTCTTTTCATATCTTTTGCCCATTTTATAATTGGGCTGTCTGTACTATTGTCATTGAGTTGTAGGAT